>NC_088806.1:15412306-15543682 GCF_011386835.1 Chrysemys picta bellii | reverse complement strand
TTCCTGCTTTATCTTTAATGTTCTCTTTGTGGCAGGCATTTCATCTGAAAAGCAAAGTTCCAACAGACAGTTATATATTTAAAACTCTCCCAAAGCTTTTTACTTTGAAAGGTAATAAGTTGTTCACTTAGTGCTTTCCAGTAAAATTCTGATGTCACACTCTGAGGACATTGCTTCAGCTCTTAAAACCAGCTACTATGTAAGCTACATCACCATCCCTGAATTTTTAGCTACAGGATCAAAATCTGGCTTCACATGTGCAAGATCTTTCAAGGACAAGAGTAATTCCTGCCATTAAGTCACAAGTTGATTTCATTGTAAACTACATTCTGAAAAAGGCCATTCTGCTTTCAATAGCATATTTGAAGAGCAAGCACCAGAACAAACGTATCTGTATTCCATTTAGACTGTGTGTGTGCTAAGTACCTTTCTCATAACCATTCACTGAACACACAGAATATTGTCAGCCCCAACTGCATGTAAATGTTGCTGTAATTCTTTTGAAGGATAATGGTGACAAACCATCAGAGTAAAGCCTGAATCACGAGAACCCCTATATGGAATTACAGTCATTTATATACATTTTTAAATACATGGCTTAAAGAAACTCCTTCCTGTCTCTTGTATCTCAAATAGCCCCCCTCTTAGCCTTATTCTCCCCAACTCCCCCATACATTCTGATCCTCTTTAAATTAAAAACAACATTCCTAGTTCTCATACTTCAGTTAGTTTGAGGAGGTATTGCTATTGTCATTTGAAAATGCAATTTAATCCATCTCTTAGTCAAAGTCAGAATTTACCAGTCCACAGAATATAACTGCAGAGGAAGTTATATTTGTGTGCCTCCCCTCCACCCCCCCCCCCCCCAATTTAACCTACAAATACGATCGAAAAAGCGAGAACAGTGCCTTTATCCATCTTCCCTTGTAAATGCTGCCTCGCTCTTACAATCCCATTGGAATCATTGTTTAAATTAACTTCGATAAGCTTCCATAGACTCGGTAAATATATACACCTTTTCCCTTCCTATTTATTGTAGGCAAGAATGTACCTCTATTCTATACAAAACACTTACTCGGAAGTCAAATGTAAGCATATTTTCAGGAAAGTGGATCTTTCTGTAATATCTATCTGTCAGGGTTGGGCAACAGCATTTGGAAGACTAGGGAGATTTTTTTATTTTTTGGAAAAAAGCAAAAATTTGGCAATTTTACTTGCACAACATAAAAGTAGTTGTGGTGTGTGGCTTGCTAGCTTTTTACGTCTAACAAATAATGACGTTATACTGAGATCTACCTGCAAGATTTCTTGTTGTTGTGTGACCGTGAGCATCAGCAGTACAGATCAACTAACATCAAGTTCAGCAATTAATATTTCCTTCCCGCTCACCCCACATTCAAGTTCCTTTTAAGCAAAACTCAAATTTTAAACAAATGGGCCACTCTAGCATTTTGTCAGGAACAAAAGAGCTACGTTACCTGTTTTAAAATAAGACAATGCAAACAAGTTAAAGTCTACTTATTTCAAATATTCTACTTGTTAGAATTCACTAACAATAAAAACTAGCAGTTAATCAGTTCAGTCCACAATTTAGTTACACAGAGAAGGTGTTTGACAGCTTTAGGGAGCCCTGCAAATTAGGCACTTTAGATTTATACAATTGTACAAACTATAGGAATTAGTTCTGATTTATTACAAGTCTTAAACCTGTAAGTATAAGAAATACACAGAAGTAGGTATAGCAGCATTATGGCATAGGATGGATTAGGATTATGGAGTAGGATTAGCACTAGAGTAACTACAAGCACATGCAAAACCAAAACATACAGACGGATCAATAATCAATTTCTTACCCAACTCCGGGTCTCCGCCCTGGTAGCAGTGAAGATCCTGACTGTGGTTCCCCCAATCCTCCTGTGAATATTCCTCCATAGTGCTGCCATCCGATTCCAGCTCCTGGTACAAGCCGCTACTATTAATGAGTACAGGCTGGCAGGGCTGCGAGTCCCATCCTCCCTGACCAAACACCTGTTCCAATTGTTCAAATGTGTAACTGCTTTTCCTTTTCCCAACACCATGTTCTTTCACTCGACTGTAACACCTGCGAAGGGTCTAAGACACAAAACCTTTTGTTACTCAATTGGTGCTAGCTTTCCAGAATGGCACGCACTCACGTGCAGATAGAATAAGAATGCTAGACAATCTGTTTATTTTTACTTATATTGCTCAATCTTTGTCACATGTGTTCAAGTACTATAATCCAATCACCAAACTGCCAAATTAACCTTTGTAAGACAGGAAGCATCACAACTTTGATGTTCCTGACACACGATGCTTTGGCTTGAATATCAATTACAAAGAACAAAGTTGTATAGCATCTACAGGTTCACCAGTTTCAAAGTTGGGGATTTTGAGGGCAGGGGAGAATACATAAGTCTGCTACGTATTACAGGAAAGTAAACACAAAACCCATCCAATATACCAGCCAGCCCGTAGAATGCACACCTTCTACAGGAAGGAGAGAGTACAGCTGTTGTTGTGCCCACAGTTTGGAGAAGGTGGGGGAGGGGGGAGATAGAAAGAAGAGTCCCCAAAAGCAAAGACAGTCCAACCTTCCTTATTCTAGTAAGAAGATACAAGGTAAACAATGTTTGCCTAAACTATTTAGCTAGTAAAATGTATTACTTACATATTTTGCATTCCTTACTAACTCACTCTGTCTCTTGGGAAGCTGCTGAAATTTAAAAGAGGTCAAATCAATAATGCTCCAAATTCCCAGACTCAAACATCAAATAACAATACTAAGATGGCCACATCTAGCAATCCATTACAACAGAGTCCAGTTCAGATTTTGAAGCCTCCAATAAAGACAGATTGCCAAGCTTAGACCAGGTTTCTTGCACCTATTTAATTTCTTATTCTAGTGGCTGAGTTGGTAGCAAGTACTATGCATTATTATAAGATACAGTATGAAATCTAACTCTTCTGCATCTGCTTCCAATTTTCCAAGTCAAGGAGGAGCTGTTTAGAAAGTCTTTGAATTAAAAACATTAAGGGACATGAATAAAGTGTGGTTCTACTTTGAAAAGTGACTAAATTGCTTTGTAGGATTCCACATCTACTGCGTTTCAAGGACTTCCTATCAGATGTACTCAATTTACAAAACATTTTTCTCGTAACCGCCATCACTTCAAACTGAACCTTGAATAAGAAAATCAAGCTGTGTTCTCTCACAAAAGCAAGCATTAGGGCTTGAAAGATGCACTTCTGGGCCGAGGACAGGCTCTACTATGTCACCTTCTACAGAGCCATCACGTTTCTAGCACTTTTGGTTGCAAAAACAACCTTCCAAGCCAAGAATGTAAACCGATGTCTCTTCCGGACTCTCAAGACAGCTCCAGTGTGGCTCATAGAGACAGACAACTCTGATCAGTTCCAGAGCTGATATTCAGAAATCTGGAGGGCAGAAGTGCAGCTATCAAGAGCTCATGCTAGTTGCATGCTGCTGCTTGTGAAAGCTATATCCAGCAAACAGCAGGCACAAAGTTATTCAATGCTGAAGAGTCAAAAAATGGAAATTGGGACAGTGCAGAGTAGCAGAGATCTCATCCCACCCAAGATGCAACAGCCAGGAGACCAGAGAGGAAGAGAAACTCCTTTTCTTCCATAACTGGAAAGAGGTGCTTTAAAGTGTCAGAGCTACATGCCCCCCCCCCCACCCTCCCCGTTCCCAAGCAAGGTTGCAGGACAATATTCTAGTTGAAATAGGAGCAAAGGTGGCAGGGGCATTGGGCCTCTCAATGGGATATTGATCGCAGGGCTACTGTCCCCCACCCACCTGTGTCTTTAGTATCTACCGCTGGTTAGTAGGCAGAGTCCTCCATTTAGTAGGTGTTGGGTAAAGTTTTCAAGTGTTGATAATCACTTTCCACCTGTTCAACAACTGTATGTTCAATGGGGCCGGATGAGTAATTGTGGGTAGAACTAGACCCTGCATTTGATGCTTAATCTGTTGATGATCCATGAGATAACTGCATCCCTCTTTGGGAGAGGGCACTGCAAGGCTAAAGAAGTAAACACTAAACAGGTCAATGGTTAGACCAAGCATGTAATACCCAGATACACAGAGAATACATGCGAGTAGGTAGTACCAGTTTTAAAGTCACTTTGCAGAGCAGAACTACACTTCAGATGGATACTTTGTCTCACTCTAGACTGATGCTACATTTTTCACCTTATTTATGACAGTGTCACAGGGTAACATGTAAACTACTATATCATTTGTGACCTGAAGAAGAGCTCTGTGTAATCAAAAGCCCGTCTTCCACCAACAGAAGTTGGTCCAATAAAAGAGGTTACCTCTCCCACCTCGTCTCTAAGATCCGACAACTGACACAGCTACACCACCACTGCGTATCATTCCTAGAATTTTTTAGAAATCAGTGTACTCAAATTTTAAAACAGTTTTCATGACAATTTTATATTCTTACACACCTTGCAATATTTCCTTATCCAACTGAGCAACAATGGTACTGCTGTCTGAATTTGGAGGCCCAAGAGATTCTAACTGATTTATTAATAGCCAAGCTAAATAAACACACTGTTGTCTCCAGCAAAGTTAACTGAGAAGCTTCAATATCCCCTGATTAGGTCCTTTGGGAGCCCTCAACATCTGCAAACATTGGCTTCAACGCTTAAAACTCAATTTCAAAAGAGTTCTCCCTTGGACGGATGTTACCAAATTATCCATTTAAGACTTCAGCAGAGGCAATCTTATTAGCAGCCATTTATTTCATTCGGCCCTCAACACTAACGTTATTTTGCGAAGACCATGGCAAAAGTTCTCCAAGTACCTACTCACCAGAGACCAATGCAAAAGATGAAAGAGGCAGTGCCCTGGTCAGAACACATCTCCAGATACTTTGGTAGGATGGAAAGCATATGCTGAGATTACTGCCAAAAGGACCCAGGACCTTGCTTGGATGATTCCATCTTTCATATTCACCTCTGGTCAGTAGACATCTGATAAATTCAAAGCTTTCTACAACCCCATTAGCTTCTGAAAGAAGAGCTCCTCCTGGCAACCTACAGCTAAAAACTGTTGGTGGGACCTCTATTTTCCTTCCCTGGAGAGTGGGGACTGCCACTATTTTCTCCTCCCCACAGACATTTTCCATTTTCTCCATCATGGATATCTCCTCTATGCTTCTACAGCACATGGCTTTAACAGCACTGAACTAAAACTGGCATATTCTGGTCTGTTTCACTGCTGCCCCACATGATTCTGCATGACCACCTTGCAGCTAACAAGAGTTATTCATTTCACTCTGCAGCTGTTTGCAGGCTCAAGAATGCAGCACGGCATCAAGACATTCTGCAGATTTTCTGCATAATTATTATAACTAGGAGCGGGGTTGTTTTTGAAAAATGAAGCCTTAATTCTCCCTACACCTATAAGAATTCCCGTGTTATCACGGGAGAGAGGCTTTTTCAAGCCTTGTAGTCCCTCTCTCCCTCCCAGAATGCAGCTGGACTCCTGCTCAAGGGCATTAACACCACATCTCCATATAGTGTCCTACCAGCACCTTTATAACATCATAAGTCTTTTCAGAAGAAAAAAAAATCATGTTTATTTTTAATATAACTATTCAATGTGTGGTGCTAACCATCAGATGCTTTCTCAAATTTTATTACTAAACAAATACTGGGTGCTCTACGCTCAGAAAATAAAGACCATCTCTGCTCAACATTTATAACTTAAAAAGCCATACACAGAAAACGTGACACTAGGAAATCCAGAGAAGCTTGCACTATATGCTCAGCCCCTGGAAACAGGTCAGCCCTCACTGCTACTGTAGCATATAGGTACCTCCAGTAGTTTGCCCACTAATCCTGGAACCAAGCCCTACTCAGCAGCTCCAGTTTTCCAGGCTGTCAATATGGGCACTGATGACCTTATCCCCAATCAGTTTCCCACTGCAGCTATGTTTTCTGAAGCTGTATACCTGACTCACCTGGTCTAGTTATGAATCACCAGCGTAGCTAAGCAAAAGTTCCATGGGAAAGACTGAAAGGGCAATGGGCTGAGGAGCTGCCACACACGTACGAGATTTTATCCGTTAACACTTTGTACAAGTCAGTGATCCTCAGCATCTTGTTTATTTCTCCAACAAGAAACAACCTTCTCCAATTAAGGGGAAAAATTCAAAGAGAAGGTCTTTTGTCATGCTTACTAAACGTCTATGTATGACCAGGTAATGGTCTTACAAATCTCTGCTGTAAAATACTCCGGGGGGGAGGGATAGCTCAGTGGTTTGAGCATTGGCCTGCTAAACCCAGGGTTGTGAGTTCAATCCTTGAGGGGGCCACTTGGGGATCTGGGGCAAAATCAGTACTTGGTCCTGCTAGTGAAGGTGGGGGCTGGACTCAATGACCTTTCAAGGTCCCTTCCAGTTCTAGGAGATGGGATATCTCCATTAATTAAAAAAATAAATTAATTTAAAAAAATCTTGATCAAAAATAGATTTATGGCCCTTTGTTTTCAGTTTATTGATTTTTACTGAAAATTTTCCAGATTTTACCAAAGCTATTACTCAGTTTTTACTGATTTTCACCCATATTTTGGAAGAGCCAGAACTCTCTGAACCCAACTTCCCACTTTGGAAGGAGAGATAGCAGCTTGTTAACTGGTCTCTCTCCTTCTGGAGCCAGTCCAGGCTTTGGGGGAGCCAATTCAGAAGTACCAGAATGACTTGAGCACTGGTGTACCTACTGTTTTCAATCCAATGCCCAGCACATACATGTTACCACTGTTGGAGATAAGTATCCATGCTATCAGCATTCAGAGCAAATGAATGTTAGTGAACTACTTTTCATGCTAAAATGGGTTCAAAATGAAAAGCTATCCAATTACATTTCAGAACATGAAAGATTTTTCTTTTTAAACTTCAAAACAAAAGATACAAGAGAAGAATATTTACCTAGAAAACTCCCTTTAATTTTGTAATAAGATACAACAATTACCAGGAAGTTAAAAAAAAAAAAACAACTAAAAAACTGAAAACAAAAGGGCCGTAGAGATGTTCTAGCCCAAGCAGAAATTACAGGCTTGATGCAATTACAGGCTTGCGTAAAGCAGGTGGTCAGACTAGATGATCATAATGGTCCCTTTAGGCCTTAAAAATCTACATACTGGATGAAAAATATGGGTGATCTGAATTTTTTGTTCTGCTCAGGCGGCTTCCAATAGCTCTCCTTGTGCAAGCAGGTTTTTTTTTTTTTTTTTTTTTTTTTTAAATAAAAATAAAGACAGTTTGTCTAAAAGAATGAAATTATTTTCTGAGACCAGTAAAACTCTACTTCTGGGATAAAGTTTGGAATGGTGGGTACCATCCAATGAATGGTACATTAAACATCTTTATATTACTGAAGTTCCCATCCCAGAAGTCCTCTTGCCACGGTAGCAGATACAAGGAAAGCAACACAGAGGGGAGTTTAACATTTCTTTACTAGAAATGCTTTCAGGAACTGGTGTCCTGAAGAACTTTTTAATGAGAAGATGATTCAAGAGACTGGAATTAGTGTCAGAGTCCAACATGCTTACTCAAAATTGTCACTAGAGCCTATAGGGAGCAAATACCAAAATCCAGTTGAAAACCATCCTGGCAGAACAAGAAGTTGTAACACTGATTCTTCAAATTGTTCATCTAGATCTACATTCTTGATGGAAGTGTGTGCTCAGCTCAGAAGCTTCAAGCAAGCATGTCTGTTGGGGCCACTTGCCTCCTCCCCATTGCTCTGGAGTCATAAGGCACAAAAGGGGCAGAGGCCAAAACCACCATCAGTTCCATCTATTAATTCAGGAATCCTTGCTGACCCTTTGAGAGCTAGCCATATGACTTCTCTCTCAGCAAATAAATAAGCAGTCACCAGCCTTCTGCAGGCAAGCAAGGATTAGTTAAGAAGACCAAGTCCAAGTTATAATGCTGAGTGAAGGACCAGAGTTCTAAAGAGCAGCCTTGCATAGTTCAACGAGAGAGATTTTGAAAAAGCAAGTAACAGAGGCTGCCTTACACCTATTTGAATGTGATCCAACTCTCAGAGGTGGCTGAACATGTGCCAAGTCAGAACAGTCAAGCATAGACTGTCCAAATAAATCACCCTGTGGGTTGAGCAGGATTGACTATCTCTTATCCCTATAAGCCAGAGTGACCAGGGATGTTTGGATTGTTTTGGTCTCGTTTAAATAGCTAAGAGTCTTCTGTCCACACTATGGACCCTGATGTGAAAAACACTTCCCTCAATGCCACTAAGGCTTGGAGAACAAAACCAGCAGGTTGATGTCCAGCACCAGAGATCACTTGAGACAGGAATTTGGGGGATGAGGAAACAGGACCACCCTATCCAATGTAACAGCGTAAGGGATGTCAGCTATCTACTGCAATAGCCGAGAGGAATGTGGTCTTTAAAGAGATAGTAGAGATAAGAGGAAAACGACCTCATGAGCTTCATTTGCCTCTGTCCTGCGATATGAACCTTATGCTGTCCATGGGAACACAGCTCAAACCCATCAGAAATTGTCATCTGTAGGGTAAGTTAAGACTGACAATCCTCACACATGAAGATAGACAGCTGAGTCAGCTCTGACTTATTTTGGACCACCTCAGATCCACCACTTCTTGATTTGCTCTTTGGACTTATTTAGCCACCAACTAGCCCTCAGACATGCTGAACTTTGCTTCCATCCTCAGTTAATTTAACTAAAGCAATAGTTTGTTAGTGATTCTCCTCTGCAATGGCTGAAGCACATGCTTTAGACCCCAGGAGATCCAACTGGATTGATTTTTTCATTAGTGGCAGCAGCAGTAGCCAGAGATGCCGAGAAGTAAAACCATTCCTATGGACTTGATATTATTAGTCCAGACATTGTCTGCTAAGGAGCAATGAGAAGTCCACAGTAATGCCTGAAGAAAATTAATATTATAGGATGTTTTTAAGTGTCTACTTATTAATCTGTCGTGTCTGAGATGACAGCTCCAGGGAAGCCAAATTGGAAGCAGCAGAACAGCAGCTAGACCTCATCTCCTCTGAGGATGGAGCTCTACAGAGACCTCTGTCTAGTCCATTTCCACGAGAGTTGAGGACCCAGGGCTCCATAAGGACAAGGCAGTTCAGAAAATCTCCACAAGTACAGAAGGTGGGGGGGGGAGGGAAGAGGAGGGACAAAGATGGGGCAGATGCATATTCAGGGAAGAGACTCTTGCTTGTTATCAAGCCCAGTGGAGCAAGCAGAATAAGTCCCAACTTAGTCAAGGCACCAAGGAAGTCTGGCGTAGACTGCCAGTGCCACCCCTCGTGGCAACACAACCACCATCAGGATTCCTAGGTGCTAAGGCTCTGGTGGCAAAGCCTGAAGTGGAGTAATGGAAAGGATTCCGGCTACAGTTAAAGACAAACAAACAAAGTCTTACTGGTACTGATGGAGGCATTAATGAGTACAAATGCTTCTAACTTGGTATAAGGAACCCATCTAGGCACCAATATCATGGCAACAAGCACTAGACAGGTCTAGATCTGAGCATGTGACTGTAAAAGGAAGGGAAAAAACGAGACTCCACATCAATGAATTACTTGAACTTCAACACAGCTACCATTAAAAGCATTCCTTCCTTGTGTCAAGATCTCAAGATACAGCTCCTTGAGCAAAAACAAGCCATGGTGCATTAGGTCATGCATTTGGGGCGAGATGGAGTAAACAATTACTCTCTTCACCAGTAAAAAGCACCTTACAGACTAACTGAAGTATCTCTTCACCAGGTCTTTGCTATCCTGCTCTCACCTGCTGACCAAGACATTGTTTTACAGACTACTAAATAACAGTCCTTAAAAGCACTAATGGTGATCTTTAATGAATAAGGGCATCCCAGAGTAGATTTGCTTGCCTTCAAGGAAAAACACCCTCTCTACTGTTCAAAGGCCATCAAGGATTACTTTTTGGATGCATTCCTCATCCTAGACTTTATTAAGGCCTCCTTTATACCTTGCTATCAAATTCCTTCTGTCTGGTCATCCAGGCAGATTTCAAGGGCAGCTCCCAGTACAGAAGTGACAGAAAGCACTGCTGATAGGTCAAGCCTCTTGGCTAGCAGCAGAATATGTGGCAGTAAGGGCCAGCATCATCTAAGAATTGATAAGTGGTGGATCAAATAGAGCCATGAGAGCACAAGCCACTTTGGCAAAAAGCTGAAATCCTCTGCAGATGTTGCTTTCATCCATTCGTCTAAGTGCTTCTTTCTAACAAGACATCAGTTGTTTCTGACCTGGGTTGAATCACAGCTGGTTCATCATCCAGATCACAGTCCACAAAGCACTGGAGAGCAGTGAGACTGCTGAGAGCAGGAATGATGGAGACGTGACAGTATTCAATATTAATGTATTGGTGCCACTGCATCCTGTTGTGTCTCACTTGTAGCTTCACAGTAAGCCAAAGAGAGTAGATGTGATGGAACCATGGATTTCATGGTTCTTGGAAGTACAGTAGACCAGCATTAACCTCTGAAAGAAGGCCTTACTCCAGCATAAGGCTCTTTCATCCACCCTTAGAAGAACTTAGATTTTAGTCAACACCATCAAGCGCTGCTGGCATACTAGGATGAGCACTGACACTTTGACCTTAGGCATCACTAAAGAGATGTTAGCCTCCATTGAAAACACACACATCTGAAACCAGATTATTTGAGATCATGGAAATGTGTGGAATTCCATCAATGAAAGAAATTATCCCAATGCCACCTTCTCAATCTTGCCCAAAACCAAAAAGTTAGACAGGAAAAGGTAACTGACAAGACCATAGTCAGCCATCCTTGCTCAAGAAACTAATGTAGATGTACATTTAGCTGTATGAACAAAAACCTACAATTCCAGTGTATCACAGCTAACTTTGCTCTGAATTTGTGGGTTTCATTGGTTTCAGGTACACCCAGTAAATTCTGAAGCACTTAATAGAATATAGAAGACAGTACAGAAACAGTCAATCTTCCAGCAGCAACTACTGCATCTTGGCCATTCAGATTCTTACCTACCAACCTAAAAGTAATTTGGATCATCCTTGTCAAGGACAGGAGGCCCAAATAATAGTCTGCCTTAATCAGTTAAGGACACAATTAAAAAAAAATGAACTAAGTGCCACTAGACTGACATTTACAGGATTATTAATGTGACTTTTGCCAGCTGGGATAGACAATACAATCCACTTGGAAATGACTAGTGCAGATTACATTGTATATTACAATACTCTTGTAGTCAGCTTATAGGAGAAGGATACCTCCATTGTATATTTAGGAAACAGACATGGCTCAGTCACCTTAGGGAAGTTTATACTTTTTCAGAACTCTTAATATTAAGGTCTGCAAACAGGATCTACTCATAGTTTGATCCTCTAGAAGAAGACACACGGACATACAACAACTATCAGAAATAGCCCACTGCAATCCCCAGGCCCTGCTCTTACAACATAGTTCAAAAAGATGTCCATAAAGAAGTTCCAAAACTCATCCTTATTATTGCGGTATTTGTCTATTGTAATTTCCCCCCACCTTACAGGTACCACCAGGAAGCTATTCTCATGTATGCAGAGATACAGGTGGTCCTCCCACCAAGGAAGTTTAGAAATTGGTGATTATTTGGAGGAGAGCTACAAGCCCTGGAAAATATGCCTCACACAGAGACTTAAGGCATTTAAATCTATTCAGCGTACTGAAGAAAAGGTTAAGAGGTAAGATGGTCTAGAAGTATCAGCTCAGGGAGGATACAACAGGGGGCTCTAATCTATCAGACAAAAGGGGTAAGAGCCAGTGACTGGAAGTTGAAGCTAGAAAAACTTCAAACAGAAAACAAGTTTCCAATTTTGAAAAGTGAGTAACTCACCACTGGAACAGCTCAATATTAGATGTGCTAGATCATGATTTAAAATCTTTAATTTAAAATGGGATGCCCAAGAGATGTGTTCTAGAGTTAATGTTTGTCACTTTAAGTTAATATTCAAAGACAGATTGTTGTTTCCCTCTTACTTGTGTCTCTCCGTCATCTAACAGAAGACTTTCCAATTAGAATCTTCTGGGTGTTCTTTTTTTTCCTGTGATTTATACCACATGTCTGGAGAGGACCGGTAAATGTATCAATCATATGAAAACGGTTTAAAAGGTGCTCTTACAATTAAAAAATAAAATGTCTGCTGAGAATATCCAAAGTCCAGCAGAAATCTACTGAACAGTTTGGAGTGTGGGGAACGATTGCTATACACAAGTATTCAGCTACTAAGATCATGGGAATCATGAGGACAGATCAGTGGAGGTAGTTGCTCTGTAATACAACTCAAGATTTTGGACAAGTGATGATAGGTTGTAAGTTCTTTCCCTTCAGATCAGCAGGATACAGAGAGATCAACACTAGGTTGGCCACGCAGGGCTCAGTCACAACAGCGGATATAGAGTCAATATTTTAAAAGAGATTCCCACTCTAGCTGAAGCCAAACAGATATTACCTCACCCACCTTGTGTCTTTAATATCCCAGGAACAAAATGGCAACACTGAATACAACAATGGAAGATAGCTAGTCCAACTATTTATTAAAAATAAGAGTCAAGGTCAAACAAATGACTAGCATCAATACAATGTTAAGTTGCAACTCTGAAGGGTATTGTCCACCTGGAAAGGCATATTAATCTGGAAGATGGTGATAGCTGTCGCTATAGTAGGTATAGATAAACTGAAACAGGTTAACATGAAAATTCTGCCTGTGAGTCAAACTTATAAACATGTTGTTGTCAAATGCACAAGGTAAACTATTTTTCCTTTGCTGAAGAAGAATGTAAATGTTATTGGAGAAGAAATTGTTTAAGAGGATTTTAAAATGTATAAGGTTACTGCAAAGTATTTTTTTAAATGATATAGGTATACTATTTAATAGTACTCTTTTTCCTTCTAGAAAAATCTAAAAGCCGAACCTTTGAACATTTCTGCTGTTTTAGCCAGAGGAGATTGACTGATCAAAGACTTTACGCACTGTGCCCACTGTCACAGGGCATCTACATGTATTGTTTTCAGTGATACATTTAAATGTTAGGATTGGGATGAGACAACATAACCCAAGTATTGTAACTCAATTATAACTAATCCTGAGGAACACCACTTTCACTAACACATCAGCTTTTGATCTTCATATTATTGTACATACATCAGTCTGACAATGCAAAGTACTATATAAAAGCTCAGTTTTTATGTAGTTAGTCTCTATGCTTTGCGATTCAGGTTAAGAACTAAGCTCTTGTTCACTCTCTAAAGCAGAGAGAGTTTTAGGTGAATGGAAGATACACAGTTTTAAAAAATAAATTGGCACTTCATGCAGGATGTGGGATGTTTTGTGATACTGTCTCCAAAATATAGCTTTTTTTTGAAATTCTGAATCAAAATCAAACAGACTCTCTCTTCACATTACTGCACAGGGGTAGCTACACCAATGCCATGTAAACCACTTTGATTGGTTTCTCTACTGAATAATGTTTGCTCACATACAAGTGAAGAGTAACAATAGTACAGGGCAACAACCATGTGTATTTTAGCAAATACACCTCTACCCCGATATAACGCTGTCCTCGGGAGCCAAAAAATCTTACCACGTTATAGGTGAAACCGCGCTATATAGAACTTGCTTTGATCCACCGGCGCGCGCAGCCCCGCCCCTCTGGAGTGCTGCTTTACCGCGTTATATCCGAATTCATGTTATATTGGGTCGCGTTATATCAGGGTAGAGGTGTAATTCTTCTGTTAACAAGAACTATGAGACCACAGGCAATTTGAAGACCCATTGAATAATCAGTAGAAAGTATCAATGACCAAGAAACTATAAAATTAAGGATATAATTTAAAATTTGTAGAATAGGGAAAATACATGCTCAACAAAAATCTTTTGAGATACCGCTGATGTGGAAACTAAGATCTAAATTTTCTGTGCTTCATGGTTAACAAGCCGGTTGGTCCAGAGAACTTCCTAGATCAACAGGGTCATATTCAACGTGTCTCAGTTTGAAGATATAAGATAGCAATAATTGTTAGAACTGTTGCATATGAATCCCTAAATTTAGCCACTCTAAAGATTCTGGTTCAAATTTAAAAGCAGGCTCATTTCTAGATTGCAGGCCAGCTGTGCATATGTGGAGAAAAGCATATGCAGATGTTAAAAGACAGGCGATTTGAACTGGGATCATGCTTTGCATTTTACCCTAATTCAAACATGATGCATGTATTTGAGACAACTGAAAAATGGAAAACACTTCTGAAGAAGAGTGGGCTAAATGAGTTGGTGGGGGGAGGTGAATCAAGATTCTATAGATTCTATGGAATTTAAGTGTTTGAGGAAAACCAAAATAGTTATTGTTTAAAAACACTAAACATAAATCATGACTTAAGAAAAGTGGCATCCCAAATACTTTCTGTTTATACACTATAGTTGCAATTTCATTAATTTTCGTTTCTTTGTTTAATGCATGTCAAGGGATACCAGTCCAAATTGATTTTTATAATCTATGTGGAGGTTCAGCTATAACTTAATTAAATAAAGCGATTTAGGCTGACATTTCCAAAGGAGCCAGGCGTCCACATCTCACTGAAATTCCACGGGAGTTGGTATTTTAAAGCCAGAAGGCACGATTGTGATAATCAGGGATCCTAGAAATCCGACTGCCATGGGGAAACGCCCCCCATCCCCCCCAGAATGTGTGTTTTTACAGAGAATCTTTAGTTTTTACATTTTGTGAAAAAAATAAAAACATACAGTAGAGCCCTGTTTATCTGAGCTTCTCCGTATTAACTGAACTGGGGCCAACAGCCCGGGCCCCATCACCTGGGGCTTAAGCTCTCTGAGTTATCCGAATTTTTGATTGTCCAATCTGGGCCTGGTCCCAATTAGATCAGATAAATGGGTTTCTACCGTCTCAATAAAACATTGTGTTCAACTAATGCCAATATATAGCGTGGCTAGGAAAATGAAAGTTCAGGGTTTCATTTTAATAGTGGAAAAATGCAAATTATGTTTTTTCAGAGAATTTTGTGTTTGTTTTTTTTAAATCATGGAAAACTAGAATCTTCCGTGATCATCTAGCCTGGTGTAGTGCATAAACCGTCCAGAGAATTTCACGCCGTAATTTCTGCATCAAGACCAACTCTTGGCTCCATCGGAAAAAAAAAAAAAACACGCCAGCCTTGGCTGATGCTGGATAATTAGTGAGAAAAGTCTGGTTTTGAGCACTCCAGCACTATCCTGAATGGTCCTCTGAGCATGTTTTCCATACGATGCTCTTCAATATAGTCATCTGGGAGGATGAGAGTATCGTAACAGCAGGGTTCCAGGATATGCAAAAGATCAGGTAACGGCATGATCTCACTATTGTGGGGTGTACTGTAACACATTAAGCTCCATTATGGAATGTGTTCAAGATGTAAAAAGAATGCACCAAAAAAAATCATCTTCACAAGTAAGCAGCAGCAGCTGAGTCACAATATTGGACAGCACTAACATTTAACTGCTGTTCTTCACCTGTCCATTTTGGCAGGAAGCCTGAGGTTTAGCCTCTCATAGAATTTACTCATTCATAGAGAGTATCAATGGGAACCATTCACACACAAAGTAAATCAAATGGTTTTAACAGATACTAAGGGTATGTCTTCACTACCAAGGCTGTGTAGTCGTGGCACCAGCGGTTTCCCAGCACTGTAAATCCCCTCTCCCCCTGAGGGGAATAGCTCCCAGTGCTGGTGCACGGTCTACACTGCCACTTTACAGCGCGGAAACTTGCATTGCTCGGGGGTGTTTTTTCATACCCCTGACTGAGAAAGTTTCAGTGCTGTAAAGTGGCAGTGTAGACAAGGCCTACGTGATACCTTCTAATGCTTAAAATAGCCTACACAGTTCATAATAAGTGTATCAGATTGTTCCAGAAGGGTCTATAGACAAGTATCTGACAAAACTGCTAAGTGATGCTCCTAGAGATATCGCTACATGACAAGTTCAAGTTTGATAACAGAAAACCTTCAGTTTTTCTCAACTGCTTATCATTGTGATACACAAGCATGAAATAATGTAGCTAATTCATTGACTTTGCCAACCTTGATCCTTTCAGGCTGGCAAAGTTCTGTTCAAAACTTTCAGTCTAATGGGAAGGGGCGAGGGAGAACCTTCCTAGAAATAAGCTTAGAACAGTCTACGTGAATGGACGTAACAGAGTCATTAAAATGTTCACTCTGGTATACAGACACTTTTTTTTTTGGCAATCATCTTGTGACCTGTTCAAACCAACAGGCTCACCCAAACCCAAGTGCTCCAAATGCCACTAAATGTGAAAGCCTTTCACCATAGAACCTACTATGTAATGCTCTTGGGAAACATTACATTTACTCCCGAGTGTGTAACAAGTACAGCTGAATTAATCCAACCGTCTTCTGCAGTCAGTGCATAAGGTTCCCTCCACCATCCAGTAGCAACCAAGGCCTGGTCTACATTGAAAAGTTACATTGACAGAGCTATGTCTTGTAGGGATCTGAAAAATCCACACCTCACAGATGTATTTAAGCCAATCTAATGTCTGTGTAGACAGTGCTAGGTCGACGGAAGCATTCTTGCTTTGACCTAGCTACTGCCTCTCAAGTAGATGGATTACCTACAGCGATGGGAGAACCTCTCCCATCACTACAGAAAGTGTCTCCACTTAACACTACAGCAGAGCCACTTTGTAGCGTTTTACGTACAGACACAGCAGAAGACTCATGAAAGAGAACTGGACAAACAATGCAGCCCTAGTGTGGAGTAGTTTTAAGTAATTTTTCACCATGCACTAGACCCTGTAGTAAAACTAGACATACACATGTTTCATGCAAGTCCAGCTGATTGACACAGCAAATCCTTGGAAGATGCCCAAGAACATGGGACTCAAAGAAGTTTTACAGTGCATCAAATGACCAAGTAGAAGCATAAAACCAGCACCTGTTTCAAGAATAAGTAGTTTGTGCATTTCAAGTGTAAATGCGAATGATCAAGCTCAGCAACAGTGCAGACCTGTGGCCTGCAATAGATGGTACGTCAGGAAGCTGGAGAGAGACACACAACTGCTTGGTAGGTAGACGAGTAACCAAGTCTGCATGTAGAGTAGGACAGCACACACAGTACTTTCCTCTCCGAAGATGAAATTCCTATTAATGTATGGAAACTTAAGGTGAGTGAACCTTCAACGGAGATGCACAAAAAACCCACCCAAAACCCGCAGTAGTGTGGTATACTCAAACATTCCCGCTTACTCTACAATTAAAGCAGACTATAAAAATACTGCAGCTGTTTAAGAAATTATATCCGGGGTCACACCTCACCAGGTTCAAAGCTCAATATCCCCACAGAGGGGTGTTCTAACCCATCTGGCTTCTGGTGTGTCCTGCAAAAGGCAACTTTTCAGAGACAAGTCAGTCTTCAGAGTCCAGGATTGAGGGTAAAACAGGAATCCCTCTGCTTAGAGAAAGTGCCAAAGTATTCAGCACAGACGAGCATTACAACGTATCTTAACAGGTTAGAAAATTAACATTTTAAACAATGATTGTACCCTCTCTGTCTTTTAAAAATAAAAACAAACACAAAAATAATGTGGAATGGTTAACCTTAAAAAGGTTAAAACCTCTGATAAGGAAGACTAAATTTAACCAAAAGGTGAATCTGGATTTGGTGAAAAGCACACTACCTTCTCAGCATCCCATTCTATATAAGCAAAGAAAACCTATTTGTCCAATTCTGATGAGCACATCTGCTATACTTAAAGCACCTCACTTGAGCAGGTTTTCACTACTTAGCAAGACAAAGTGAAAGATGTTCTTTCTTACTGCTCCAGAAGGCACATTCTAACCTGGAACAAAGAAGGAGCAAGCTAATTCAGCTAATAAGAACCACACTAACTGTTCGCTCCTAATGTAGACTAAAAATCGGACTGAAGTTTGTGCCCCTTCACACTGCCTGGTTTCAACTGACACTAGAAGTAGAAACACAGCTATTTTCACCGTGTTTATCACCTGACTAAAAGTCTTGCAAGAAAACTAGTCTGCATGAGATTTCCCATCCAATGTGAACAGGATGGTTATCTGAAGTTCAGGATGCTCTGAAGGAAGACACCCAACCTCTAGAGTCTTGCTCATCACTACACGTACATGCCCATTCCCCTATCCATCCCAGAGTGCCAGACAAGGCGAGAAAAGCCTTGGAGAGGGAACACTGCCTCCCCGCCAAGCAAAATAAATAAATAAATCGATCATATGCTCAAATGACCATAAAACAGATACAAATCTGGTATCAGCGCAAGGCCGATTCGCAGCCAGCATCAGCCCCCCCCCCCCCGGTGTAACATCACTGACCCCAGGGCAGGGCGGATTTGCCGGGATGTCCAAGCCACCCAATTCGACCCAACGGGCGAAGCAGTTTGCGGGACGGCACCGTCTGACCGACCCTCCTCTGAGCCCCATAACAGAGCCGCCGGCGCTGTCCCCGGGAGCTGTCCACGGGGTCAGGCCGGGTCGCATCCCGGACAGCGCTCAGTTGCGAAAGAGGACGAGGGTCTCTCTGCCCCACCGAGCGCAGCCCCCTGCCCCGGCCGGCGGGCAGAGGCCTCTCTGCCCAGACCCTCCCTCCCGCCCGCAGGACGCCCCCTCCCCGCCCGGCGGGTACCTTGATGCGCTCGCGGCACTGGGACGGGGTCCGCTCGTAGCCCAGCTCGGCCAGGGCCCGGGAGACGCGCTCGTACATGGCGGGCCCGGGGGCCTTGCTGCCGAAGACGGTGCCGGCGCCCTCCAGCTGCTGGTACCGCGCCTCCACCAGCCGCTCGTTGCCCCACACCGCGATCAGCGCGTTGGTCTCGGCCGGCGTCCACGACATGCCCCGGCAAGCGGCTGCGGCCGCGGCCGCCGCGGCGCCTCCGGGGGAGAAGGAGACGGAGGGCGATGCGCCGCCGCGGCCCCCCGCGCCGCCGCCCCCCGCCCCGGCCCCCGCGGCGGCGGCAGAGCCCGGCCCGCCCGGCCCCAGCGGGGAGGCGCCGCTGGGCGTGGAGGGGTCGGAGAGGCTCGGGTTGCCGTCGCTGAGCGCCCCCGGCGAGCCCGGCGACAGGACCTCCATCTTGGGGATCTTCAGCGGCGACTCGGCGGCCGGGAGCTGCGAGGAGCCACAGGGCGCCGCCATATTGGAGCTGCGGAGCCGAGCGGGCGGATATGACGCGCGCCTGGGGGAGGGGCTTCCGGCCGAGGGGAGGAAGGCGGCAGAAGGGGGAGCGCGCGCGGGAAGCACGTGCCGAGGGATGGGGAGGGGGGTGCACGCGCGCGCTCGGAGGGCGCTCGAGGACAGGTCGGGGCGTGGCCTGGGCAGGGGCGGGGCTGTCTGCCCGCGGGGCTTGAGGTGGGCGTGCTCGCGGGCCACGTGGCTGGCCAAGGGGCGCGGCCAGGAGCCCGCGTGGAGGGGCTGGCTCAGGGCGGTGCCTCAGGGCTGCGGAGGTGCCTGTTCTTTGGCCTTGGCTGCGCTTGCTCATGCTCCAGTGTAAAACGGAACCTGAAACCGGTGTCACCCTTCCAAATGGGACACCCCAAAACCGAGTGATCCCCTCAGTGCAAACCCTTAACAGTGCATGGCTGGTCTCACCTCCACCCATTTAGGTACAGTGGTGCAAGGTACACAGCCAGTCCCTTCGGGCCAGGAGATTCTCCTCCTAGCAGCTAAACCCATTTGTGCATCCTGATAGGGTGGCCAACTTTCCGTTTGCAGAAAACCAAACACCCTTGCTCTGTCTGGCCCCGCCCCTTCTCTGAGGCCCCGCCTCTGCTCATTCCATTCCCCTTGCTGGGGGTGGGAGTACAGGCTCTGGGGGTGTGGGCTCTGGGGTGGGGCCCAGGATAAGGAGTTTGGGGTGCAGGAAGCAGCTCTGGACTGGGGATGAGAGGTTCAGAGTGCAGGAGATGGCTCAGGGCTGGGGTAGGGGGTTGAGGTGCAGGAGTGGGTGGAGAGTGTGGGCTCCGGGAGGGAGTTTGAGTGTGGGAGGAGGCTCAGGGCAGGGGGTTCAGGTTGCGGGATCTGGGCGTCTTGGCAACTCCCCCTGGCTGCAGGTACCTCCCCTGTAGCTCCCATTGGCCGCGATTCCTGGGCAATGGGAGCTGTAGCATCAGAACTTGGGGAGGGGGCAGTGCATGGTGCCCCCGTTGCCATCCCTGTTCTTAGGAGCCAGAGGGACATGCCAGGCGCTTCCAGGAGCCACGCAGAGCCGGGTAGGGAGCCTGCCTGCCCCTCTGTGGGCGGCCAACCGAACTTTCAACGTCCCGGTCAGCAGTGCTGATCAAAAACTGGTCAAAAACCAGACGACTGGCAATCCTACACCCTGACCTCAGGATAGGGGCCTTCTCCTGCTGCTAGCTAATGTCCTGCAATTCAAGAGGTAATAGTCTATGCTGCACCGCTGACAGTTCAGGATTGAAGTCTTATTGATAATGTGGGGAAGTTGTTGCAGTTGCCCATCATAGAATTTGTTTCTAACCTTTCTTTTTTCAGGGTGGGGGGACCTTCCATTGAAACACTAACAAAATTATTTAAGGTGAAGCACTCAAAAGTTAGGTAATACCAGAGTTTAGGTTGCCTGAGTAATGCCAGACCTGCTCCCTATGCATTGTGATACAATCATTAATTACATGATCAGACCCCCAGCTGTATTCAGGGTGGACATGTAAGGGGTAGAACTAACATTGCACTGGCAACTGTAAATCTGGCATTTCCTAACTTTCAAGGGTTTGATTTGCAACCTAATACCATTATTTTAATGTCAGTTTTTTCATGCATGGAGCGAAGGGCTTTGCAGATAGGTATATTGTTGCAAAGGTTAGGTGATTTTTTTTTCTTGCCATGCTCATAGAATATCAGGATTGGAAGGGACCTCAGGAGGTCATCTAGTCCAACCCCCTGCTCAAGGTAGGACCAATCCCCAGACAGATTTTTGCCCCAGATCCCTAAATGGCCCCCTTAAGGATTGAACTTGCAACTCTGGGTTTAGCAGGCTAATGCTCAAACCACTGAGTTATCCCTCCCCCCTGTCTATTAGCATCTGCCTTTGTAAATCCCACTAATTCTTTAAAAACAACAACAGCAATTTTTCATCTATCTTTTATTTCTCCTTGAAGTTTCCCTTTGGCCTCAGTAGCTCATGTAGCATTGTTTTCTGCGTAGGGAGGAGACATCACAAACTCTATGGATGTTAATCAGGGCAGTAATGTGAATTCCTCATAATCTGGGCATTTCCTCCCTCTTCACACACGCTATGCTAGAAAGCAGCAATCTAGCAATGTGTAAGAATATGACAGAGAGAGGTAAAGTGGGATATTATTTGTATCTGCTTGGCATACAAATAGAGGTGACATCACTAAATCTCTTTCACTTTCTTTTTTGGGCAGGGAAGGGGCTGTCAGAGCCTCTATTTTAAATTTAAAAACTCATGAAAATAGAGGTTTTGACAAAAGTAAAGCAAACAGAAATGGATCTTCGTGGACCAGGCAGAGACTCATAAGATTGTTCATCTCTCACCCTGCCCCAAACTCAAAAAGGGCACCTTTAAAGAGCAAGTGGAGTTGGCCAAGCAAAGTGTGACTGGAAACCTACATCTGTGTACCTCGGCAACCCTGAAATGATTGTGAAAATAACGGTTCCTTGAAAATGCACTGGATACAATCAGTGTTTCACTCAGTGTCTTTGCTTTGGTTGTTGGAAGAATTCACAGATGACAGGGGTCTCCACTGGCTTTATTATTTCTCCTCAGCTTGAACGATGGAGAATCATGTCTAGTTTTCAAATGGTGTCAATTTAGAAGAAAAATTACTGTCCTGCCCTTCAAAACTGCCTCTTGTGTCACCTGTTGTCAAATTGCAGGTGTGATTCAAATGCTGTGCTATAATACGATTTCATTGGGTAAGCAGAAGGGCACGAAGAAAGTTAGACATTTGGCTCCTTTCTGAAACTTTTTCAATGTTGAAATCTTTTTACTCTCATAAAGTAATTAATGTGTTCAACAGAGGTGGTGCTAACCCACAGGGGGACCTATGCAGGACTATTCCCCCCACCTCCACAACACAAGTTCTTCTGAAAATAATAATAATAATATGAAGAAGAATATAATATAATAAAAAGTGAATAAGGGTTCTCTTTGAGCGGCTCGGGGCCTAAGCAATTGCTTAGTCTTCTTATGCTTAGCGCTGGCGCTGATTCAACATTATCAGACCATGACCCAGTTGCCAATGAGACTTAACTGGACATCTGAAAACATGAAGAACAGTTTTTCTGACTTGAGTTATGAAAGCTATCAACATCAGTGCTCGCTACAGAGTTCCTACCACCTCTCTTCCAGACCCAGGGCGAGTGGCTGGTCCTGTGACTCCAGAATTAATAGATTCATAGAGTTTAAAGCCTTAACGGAGGATTGTGTTCACCGAGTTTGACCTCCTGGCTAAACATATGCCTTAAAATGTCACCCAGTGATTCCTGCATTAAGCCCATAATTTCTGGGTGGGCTAAAACAGATCTTTTAGAAACATACCCAGTTTAGATTTAAAGCCTTCAAGTGGGGCAAAATCCTTCGCAACCCTTCGTAAGCTGTTCCACAAGTTATTTCCCATCAGTGTTAAACCTCTGCACCTTATTTTCAGCTGAATCTGTCTGGCTTCAGCTCCCAGCCACTGGATTGTGTTATGCATTTGTCTGTAGGGATCTTCTTCCCATGGAAGTATTTACCTACCACGATCACTTCCCTCTTAACCGTGTCTATGATAATCTAAATAGACTGAGCTTTTTAAAGTCTCCCATTACAATCCATGCATCTGAAGAAGTGAGGTTTTTTACCCACGAAAGCTTATGCCCAAATAAATCTGTTAGACTTTAAGGTGCCACTGGACTCCTTATTGTTTTGTGGATACAGATTAACACAGCTACCCCCTGATACTTGACACCATTACAATACAGGTTTTCCAGGCCTCAGATCATTCTTGTAGCCCTTTTCTGATACCCTACTAATTTTTCAACATCCTTTTGGATACCAGAACTGGACACAGTATTCCAGTTATCCGATGAATCCAATTTAATAGGTGCTTCATTGTTTTTTTTATAGTGCTAGTTATATTATCGCAGTCTTCTATCACTTGAGCTAAAAGAAGGGTTCAGAAAAGTGTGATAAGTATGATTTGAGGTCTGGAAAATCTGCATTACAATGGGAGACTTAAGAACCTCAATCTATTTAGCTTATTGTAGAAAAGGGTGAGAAGCAATTTGATCATGGTCTATAAGGATCTATCATTATTATTTGTATTACTGTAAAACCCAGACCTTCACTTAGGATCAGGCCCTGACTGTGATAGGCCCTGTCCAAACACTTTATAAAATTCAGTCCCTGTCCTAAAGAACTTACCATGTAACGGAAAACAAGATGTAACAAGTGGATGAAGCAAACAGAAGGAATGGAGAGTGGAGGACTAGGGTGACAGTAATAGGAAACAATTGCTGTGTCAAGTAATTCAATCGTGGTGGTATACAAATTTTTTTTAAACCCCATCAATAAAATCCATCTCTGCTAGTCCAGATGGCAACCTGATCATTACCAGGAAGCATCATGGCTGAAAATTGAATGACTGAATGACATAACACAACACGCCCCCCCCCCCCCCATGTCCATCACTAAGTACGGTAATTTTGTCAACATGGTGGTGCTGACCCCTGCCAAGAAGGCAACCGGTTGCCCCAAACATACAGTGTTCGATCCCATTCCCTTAAGGAAGTCAATAGCAAAAAGAGTCCCATTCACATCAAGTGGAGCGGGACTGGGCCCCAGATGATCCACAACAAAATCCATTAAGAACTTTGCTTAATTATAACCCATTTTCCTAAAATATAGCTCACACGTGAGTTTTCAAAGAGATTTAACTAGATGTAAAGTTTGAGCTGGAGAGAGGCAGATTTGACTTCCGTTTCAAGTCAGGTTAATTTTTAATACCCTGTAAGCCAAAAATAGTCTGATAAATCTTTTCCAAATTTTTCAGAAATGTTCTCCTTTGGCTTCAGAGAAAATCTGGCAATTTTCAGGCCAAACCAAGGTTCAAAGTCATGGTGTAGGGGGGGCTAAAATAAACTTCTATAACAGAAAGGCTTGTTGCAATCTTAATTATAAAGAGGCTGTTCCCTCTCCATAATTATGATCATAATGACATGACTGATCAAGCTCAGAAGGAGATTTCTACCAGTGATGTTATAGCCTCCCCCATCTTCCTTTGTCTCTCACAATCCATCTGAATACTATGGAAAGGGGATGAGCACGGGGGGTGGGGACTAGTTAGCCACCATATCAGTGGACTCAGAAATATAGCACTGGATGGGACCTCAGGAGGTCCATTAGTCCATCCTCCCACACTAAGGCAGGACCAAGTAAACTTAGACCATCCCCGACAGGTGTTTATCTAATGTGGTCTTAAAAACCTTCAGTGATGAGGATTCCAAAACCTCCCTTGGTAACTTGTCCCAGGGTTTAACTATCTTTATAGCTAGAAAGTTTTTGCCAGGAGAAAGACTGTTCCACCAGGCTACAGACAGTGTGATCCATCAGCGGGGCAGCATTCTCCCATTGAAAGCTTACTGGTTCCATTAACCTCCATCACCACCCCGACAGGAGCAGAGATGGGATCTGACTGTGGCAAAGGTGTGACCCCAGTCCCTGGCTTTCATGACATCCATGAGCTCGTGGGTCAGTCTAGAAAAGCCATTGCCTATATTTCACAGTTCCAGGGTTAACTGTCCTTCTGCCCCCTCCGTGGTCTACTCACGGGCACCGCTTAAGGTGTCAGGCCTCCAGTTGTCACCAACTTATGTCCCCCTCCCTCCAGACCAGAGACCCTGCAGTTCACCATGATTACTCCAATAGGTCTGAACTTAGTCCTGCACCTGTGGTTTGCTCTCTCCCAGGTAGGGTGACCAGATGTCCCGTTTTTAAAGGGACAGTCCCATTTTGGGGGACTTTTTCTTATATAGGCGCCTATTACCCCCTGTCCCGTTTTTTCACAGTTGCGATCTGGTAACTCTACTCCCAGGGGCCATGACATTGCTTACCAGTGACCAGCCAGCTCTCCCAAAGCACAGGACATTTATTTTAGAACAAAAGCATTACAGAGAAAACATCATAAAACAATGACTAGGCTCCACGCATGTTAGTTTCCCAGGTGTCACCATCTTCCGCTAGGAGACCCTGGCAGGGTCCAGTCCTTCCAACCCTTCCCACAGGGTTTACCCTCTTGGATCCAGTCTGTGTCAGTTTGAGGATCTGATGAGAGTCGCCGAGTCAGTTCAGCCTCCTCTTTTATAATAAAAGCCTGTTCTTTTCCTGCAGGGCCACCGGGGCCTCTTTAACCTGGTCTGAACCAGTATATGGGGTTTGCTCCGGGGGTGGGACTTCTCAGGAGTTGTTTATGTGTCCTGGGATCTGCAGTAATTACCCCATCCTGGGGGATGCTCGGTAACCCTGCCCTGGGAGCTAGAGTCCACTCCTTTGCTCACAAAGAAAGCCTTGTGAAGCTTCCACGCTATCGCTCTGACATAGACATCAACAGTGAAATAAGCTTCAGCAATATCAAAACCAAGCTGGAGGAGAATGGAGTGGGGCAACCTGTCCACCAGCATTTTAATTAGTCCCAGGGCATTCACACTGGAGTGAGAGGCTAACATTTCAGTCAGACTGATGGGGCTGCTAGGAAAACTAGGGTATTTAACTAACTGTGAGAAATCCCTGCCAAAGCAATCACAGTCCTGATCCTGCTGGGATCAACCCAGCTGTGTTCGCTGTCAGTGGGTGAGAGGGCATTGCACAGTGTCCTGCAGGGCACCTCTCCTGAAAGCATGTCTCTGTCGCTCACACATTCCCTTCACAATGCATCTTCTAAATCCCATGACTGAACAAATGCTAACAAATACAGTGATTCAATTTACCACCATCTTTTATGGTATTAGTACAGTATCAACACAACAGGCCTTATCCAGTCTTACTTGATGGAAGTCTTCTGGATTTACTCTAAAATAGCTTTAGGTGTGTCCGCTCCTTCCCACATCTGTTCCATCTCTTTCACATAGTCCCAAACATGCCTTTTTGCTCTTCTGGTGCATCTGCTCTGACTTCCCACTTCTCTGCTAGCTGCTCATTTTCTTTCTCAGCCCTATTCTCAGTTGTTTATGGTTTTTCATCTTCCTCTGCAATGTGGGGCCTTGCTGGTTTGACCTAGAGTAAATGGTGAATTCTTTGTAACTTGAAGTCTTTAGATCAAGATTTGAAGATATCAGTAGAATCATAGAAATGTAGAACTGGAAGGGACCTTGAAAGGTCATTGAGTCTAGTCCCCTGCCTTCACGGCAGGACCAAGTACCATCCCAGACAGATTATTTTGCCCCAGATCCCTAAATGGCCCCCTCAAGGATTGAACTCACAACCCTGGGTTTAGCAGGCCACTGCTCAAACCACTGAGCTATCCCTCCCCCCTCAGCCAAAGGTGATGGGCCTATTGCAGGAGTAGGTAGGTGAGGGTCTATGGCCTGCAATGTGCAGGTAAGACTAGATGATCATGATGGTCCCTTCTGACCTTAAAGTCTATGAGTCTTATAATCCATTATGACCAGATAGGCTATTTTCCTAGAGCAAACAAATCAATTCAGATTTGACCCAGGCAAGAAATTTCAGGTTGTCTATGGTGTGCCACAGATTCATTCCGTCGGGCATGCCTGAACCTCAGGTAGGTTCCACTCTTGCTCACCATTTTTATCAATATCACTGTTCATCTGTGGCCAAAATCGGATTTATCCCAATCTTCCTTTGGATTGGCTCATTCCAAGGTGCCCTGCCTGTATTCTCACCACCACTTCCCTTCTTAGCACTGAGGGAATGCGGTTATTGTGCCTTTCCCAAGTATGCCTGTAGCAGGGTCTGCTTTAAGGGCAGCTCCTTGGGGACCAACATGATGCTACTCACACGGGACTTCAATGGCTGGTCGCCATGACATGCCGGGAGCATGGTTGTGGAGCTGTAGCCCTCTGGCTAAGACACATGGCAGTTCCAGTCTTTCCAGGGTAGCCAAGTCCAAAGCCAAGTTACAACAAGGGTCTCCAAATAGAGATGTCTGGCGAATCTTCAGAGGGTGTCATGGGGTCCTAGGTCCGGTCTATACCTGTTGCTACCAGCTAATCAAACAACATGTGCACAAACCTCTTAGGACACCAAAAATCCAATCCTGTTCTAAAAAAGGGTAAATTTTATTCAAAACAAAAAGGAAGAAAATACATCCGGAACTTAGGCTTTTGCTAGATTTTAAAAGAGAAATTCCAAAAATTAAGCACACAAACTAGCTTTCTTGGGGGTTCAGCTTAAAGCAGGGGTTCTCAAACTGGGGGTCGGGACCCCTCACGGGATCGTGAGGTAATTACATGGGGGGGTCCACGAGCTGCCAGCCTCCACCACAAACCCCGCTTTGCCTCCAGCATTTATAATGGTGTTAAATATATATATTAAAAAAGTGTTTTTAATTTATAACGGGGGGGAGTCACACTCAGAGGCTTGCTATGTGAAAGGGGTCACCAGTACAAAAGTTTGAGCACCACTGGCTTAAAGGTTACAAGCAAACAAAACCATCAGAGGTAAGCACAGAGGAGATCCACAAGCCAAAATAAAAAATAAACCTGATTGTGTCTAACTAAACATTCCCTAACCAAATTATTTCTTCTAGGAATGGAAGATGAATTTTCATACCTGGTTTAAGCCTTACACAGCATTGCTGCTCCGTGTCGCCTTCTCCGGAGAACAACAGACAAAGAGAAAGTTTCTTTCCCAAATTTAAAAGTTCTAGCCTTCCCATTGTTTTTTTTGGTCAGGTGCCCACTCCTTTTCTTTTACCTGTGGGCTTGTTAACCCTTTACAGGTAAAGCAAGCAGAGAACACCAAGAGGGATTTTACTGGCTGGCTGGGTGTTCATAAAAGGGAGCTACCCATCCCCCACACTTCATTTATCACAACCTGTCTGACTGGCATGGTTGCAGGTAGAAGACAATGAAAGTACATTTACATATAAGGTAAACAAAGCCACCAGGCTGAATGAGTGTTAGAGAAGACTGTTTAACAATCACACCGGAGGACAGAATCTGCACCCCAGGAAGGCCTTCTGCCTCTTGAGGCAGAGACAATGGACTTTGGGTAATAAAAAGGGAGCAAAAAACCTTTTAGTTATCCATCAGAGGGCACAATGGGTACAGCACCTTCTGAGCCTGTGAAAGTTGGATCCCCTAGTCTGGCAGTCTAGGGATGCTGGTAACTTGATGTGAGTGAGGAAACTGGTTAGGCAAAGATTGTAACTTGCTAAAATGATGTTTCACTCACTAGAAAGTGTTTTGTTTTGTTTGTAACCAGACATGCCTTTTTTGTTCTTGCGTAGTATCACTTAAATCTCTGTTCTTTGTTAATAAACATTTTCTTAGTTTTACTGTAAACCATGGCAGTGCTGCTGTACTGAAGTGGAGTGCGAGTTTTCAGTTACCCTAACAGGCTGGGGAGTGCTCTGTCTCTTTGGAGGCAGTGAACTTGATCATTCCTGTGAGTGTTGCAGGGAGAGGAGCTGGACACTGCAGGGAGACATCTCGGGGGAACCGAGGAACTGGGGTTCACCGATTGTCACTTGCAAGGTTAGGTTTGGCTGGGCAGCATCCCGAGGAGTTGGCTGGCAAAGCAGACAGGCTAGTGTGTTAGGGAGCTGATATGCAGCTTAGAAGCTAAGGCAGAACGGTAACCATGGGCATAGTTTGGTGGGTGCTAGGGGGGTGTTTCCCCCCAAACTGCAAGCCTCAGGCAGGTGCGGAATTCCCACCCCCCCCAGCGGCCTCTGTGGCCTGACTGGAGCTGTCCCTCCACATACAGAAGTCAAACTACACCCATGGCGGTAACATGGTGGCTCTCGGTTCTGGGTGCCCTGAGCATGATGTCACAGTGACATAGTCAGCAGGAGTTACACCCAGCTTGCTGATCGAGGGAGGTTTGCATTTCAAGCACCGCTAAACTAAATCCTTACGTAATTCAGAGTGATGGGGCTGGAAACAGATACGGTTACAGTTTGTGGTTGTCTGGTTATTTCAGGTGAGGAAATAGAACAAACACAACTATAAAAACGAGCAACAGCGAAGCAACCACAAAGTTAGAACTGGCCAGATTAGAGGCTGATCAAAAAGATATAGCACAAGAAGCCAAGCAAGCGGCCGAGCTGAGAAGCTGCACAAAAAGAAAAAGAATGTGAACACCAAAAAGGGGCGGCTGACTCAGGGACGGACAGAGGGGGGCAGAAAAGCAACAGCAGGAGGAAACACACCACCAAACCGTGGAACTGAAAGAGAAGGAAGCCCAAGGAAAAGAGGAGGAAAGGGTGCCCTGAGCTGGTGGGGAAAGGGTCCCTCTGAGAGCCCGGCGAGACCCCAGAAAACCAGGGAGCCCCAAACTCGGCATTCCTAATATGTCTAAGGGGTAAAACAGGCGAGATTTTTTAACAAAGCCTTTCAGGTCATCTTTATGGGGAAAAACAAGGGCCCGTGTCCATCTCTCATGGAGGAGGACTCTGCAGAGGAAGAAGAAAAGATTGTCTTTTGGGTCCTCTGCAGGTGCAGTCCCAGCCCATAGGCCTGTCAGCCACAGCTTATGCCAAGGCTGCTGATGGAGCTACGAGATTTAGCATGGATTCAGAATCCGCCCCCGGCGCTAGCAGAGGGGAAGGGTGGCCTTGTGGTTAAAGACGTGGCCTAGAACTCAGGAGAGCCCCATTCAAGGCCCTGCTCTGCAACAGCCGCCCTGCCTGACCTTACGCATATGGGCATAAATCTCTTAGTTGTCTCCTTGTTCAGCTCCTGAACTCAGACTGAGCTCCTAGGACCTCTCACTGCGGGGTGTGCGTTCCAATCCTGCAGTCATCCTCGTGGCTTTTCTCTGAGCCCTCTCCTGTTTATCAGCATCCTCACGGCACTATGGACACCACAAGAGGAGCTGGCCAGTGGTGGTTGTCCCCAACCCCTGCATGACTCCTCGGTGCTGACAGCCCTGGATTCTCAGGCCAGGTGGTGAGACTGAAATATGTTATTTGCTCCCCCAAAGGAAAGCCAAGGAGACTTCCACAGACCACCTAGGCCTGGCAGCCTCCCAGAGGATGGCACCTCGCAGGGCCGCCCAGAGGATTCAAGGGGCCTGGGGCAAAGCAATTTCGGGGGCCCCTTCCATAAAAAAAAGTTGCAATACTCTAATAACATGTATTTGGAAATGTAAAAATTAACCAGTGAAATACATTCAAAAATTAATTTTTAATAATTTGAAAATACACGAAATACATTATTTAAAAACATTAAATGCTTTAATGGTCTGTATACATTTGCAATTACATAATGGGCTGTCGCTGGGTGATGGTGATGGTTGGTGCCAGTGGGCTATCGCTGCCTGGGGGTAGTGCTGCTGTTGCCCAGGGCTGGGTGGGGAGCTGGACTCTGGGTTGGGGGGTGCCCGGCTCACAGGGGCTGGGCTCAGGGCTGTGGGGGGGATGGGGTCAGGGAGGTGTCCGGCTCAGAGGGTCTGGGTTCGGAGCTGGGGGTCAGGGCTGTGGGGGGGATGGGGTCGGGGGGGGGTGCCCGGCTCAGAGGTGCTGGGCTCGGAGCTGGGGGTCAGGGCTATGAGGGGGATGGGGTTGGGGGGTGCCCGGCTCAGAGGGGCTGGGCTCAGAGCTGGGGGTTAGGGCTGTGGAGAGGATGGGGTCGGGGGGCGCCCGGCTCAGAGGTGCTGGGCTCGGAGCTGGGGGTCAGGGATATGAGGGGGATGGGGTCGGGGGGTGCCCAGCTCAGAGGGGCTGGGCTCGGAGCTGGGGGTCAGTGCTGTGGGGGATGGGGTCGGGGGGGTGCCTGGCCCTGGTCCCTTACCATGCCGCTTACCCCCTCTCCCAGAGCCTCAGCTGCAGTGGCGTGGTGTCTCCAGCGGGGCCTGAGTTCCCGCCGCTCAGCCGCAGCTCGCAGCCCCGCCCCCTAACCAGCTGAGATGCCAGGGGATGGGGGAAGACGGAGGCGGGGGGAGCCTCCGACATACTTGTGGGGGCCCCTGTGGGGCCCAGGGCCTGGGGCAAATTGCCCCACTTGCCCCCCCCCACCCCCCGGGCGGCCCTGGCACCTCACCTGGATAAAGCCACGAGGAGGTGTCCCTTGCCCAGTCATCTCACAGAGACAGATTGGCTGAGAACAGAGAATCTCATGACATGGATGTGTGTCAATGAGTATCCCTTGGTGGAGACAGAACAGCTCCCTTTCCCGAGATGCCGCTTGCCTGGTTTTCAGACAGCCAGGCCCAAGGTGTCATAAGCGGGGAACCTAAAAACTGGGGCACTGCCCACTTCTGAAAACGTGGACTGGAGTATTTCCTTCAGTCAGAACATGGGCGCGTGGTCCTGCCCCCGACTGCTTCCCTGGCCTTTGCTCCTCTGCCGTTAGACCCCAGCTGTTGGAGGTTTGGGGAGAACGGGCCCCACCATGCAAAGCTCCCAGGGTTTTAAGTCATAGAGTGTAAGGTCGGGAGGGACCAGTGTGATCATCTACTCTGAGTCCTGCATCGCACAGGCCAGAGAGCCCCACCCAGCGAGCCCGGCATGGAGCCCATGTCTGGAGCCTATCTTGGAGAGCCCTCCAATCTTGAGACACCTCCCAAAGAGCTGGTGTGGCCAGGCTGGGGGTGGATATGAAGTCTGGAAGATGCCCCAGCCTTGGACACTGTCCCTGATGATTCCTGTTTACAAAAAGGGGGAGCTCGATGTTTGTGGCAATTACCAGTCTCGTTATTGCCACTCCCTAGCAACACAGCGCTGTGCATCAGCCGGAAGAGACTTGCGCCCAGGAGAGAGAACTTCCTGTCTGAAGGACAAGCTGGGGTTAGCCCCAAAAGCAGCACAGCGGAGCAAATATTCCCTCTGCATGTGCAGTGAGAAAGCATTGGGGAATGATGGGACGGCGGTCCCTGTTCGACAGCATATGGCACAAACCTCGTGGGGCAAGCCCGTGGCTGGGTGGAGCTGGTCCAATGTAATAAGGCTTATACAAAATCTTTATGGAACATGATGGCTTCAGTGATTGTGGGGTGTGAGCTGCATAGTCGGTCGGATTCGAGGGCAGGTGTCAGACAGGAAAGCCACAGATGGAAACCTGCAGGAGGGTGTACTCATCGCTGGGAGGGAAATTAGTCACCTAAGCATGACATTAGTCATTAGCGCAAAAACTGCTAGAAGGATTAGCAGTGGAAGCAGAGAAGTTAGGTCTAAAGATATCCCACAAACAGACAAAGACAATGGTCAAATCTAAGGCGAAGACATTCTTACCCAAATCTGAGGAGGCACTGAAGTGCGCTGAGCACTTGGAATATCTGGGTAGGGTGACTACGAGGGGCGCTGAACGTCACTTAGAAAGTGACTGAAATGCTGCAGGTGATTGCTGCGCGTTAGCTCTACCTCACACACGACTACCAAGGAAGCAATCGCCCAATTCTACAGCATACCCAGAGTGAGACCTGACATCATCAGGACGCGCGGACGAAGGAAAATTGAGTTTGTGGGCCAGGCGGGTGGAGGAGCGGAGGACGTTTGCTGAAGCTAGTTTTGCAGAGACAGGTGCCACATGCCAGGGGCAGGGGACACTCGCGATGGGCGTGGGTCCAGCAGGTGGCTGAAGGACAGGATGCTCTACAGCACTTCTTGAGGCTGCGCGAAGGCCATGAAACGTGGAGGAAGATTGCCGGCCAAATGCTCCCATGGGCTGGGTCACTCTAGGGGACAATGCTGCCACCTAGTGGCAATAAATTAAAGTGTTAATAACTATATGTTGTGTGCTCTTTCTTTTAATTACTGTACTTGTATGCATTTAACTATATCAAAGTGCCCATCCAAAGCTCTCGGCGCTTTAACAATTCATATTCACAATAATTAAACTATAACCATCAGCACTTAAGACACAGTATAATAACATACCAATAGGCTGCCCAAATATCTCTAGCCCACCACCATTCACCAACAGTAAAACAACCCATCTTGCCCCTCCCCCCATGGCCAAAGCAAGTCTTGCAGCCTGTTCATAGATCTGGGCGGGGCCAAGGGAGGGAAGCACATTCCACGTGCCTTCATGGAAACCACCCTGTATTGGTCCCCTTCCATCTACACCATGGCTGCTCCAGCTCCGGGGTCTCCACAGATCCCACCTGTAGCCGTGTGGCATTGGGCACAGAGGCATCACTCAGGCAATTCACATAAGGTCAGAAGCTGCCACCTGCGCAGGAAGGTTCAGCTAGCGCGACAGTGGCAGAATCTGGCACCTAGTTCTTGCGCTTTGCATGCATTGCAGAAAGAGGGTGTTTGCTTTGCTCTCATCTGGTAATCACTGATGCTCTCATAGAGATTATTTTTCACTGAGCAACCCCATCAGAGGCTGGAAGGATTTTAAATTCCATCTGATTAGGCCTGGGTGGTGCTGTGGGGCACTGGCTAAGGCCTTTAAGACACACAAACAGTGGGTGTTGTGCTCACCAGACAAGCGCCCCATGGAAGGGAATCCTAGGAGAAATTCACCCAATGCGACGCTTGGACGACATGCTGCAGGTACCGTGTGACAAAGTCAGACCTGACAGTTCTGGCGGGGCGGTCAAAGACAGGTATGTCCATCGTAGAATGGTTAAAGCCCATTTTCCTATGAACCGAAAGAGGTAACCTCATATGGGCACCCGAGTCCAATTCAGGGTTGCTTGTGACCTTGCAATACCTCTGCCAGTGAGCGAGAGGGGAGAGGAGGGATGAGAAGCAAGGTGCAGAAGGGTTGAGTGCAGCCAGAGGAAAAGGCCTCTCTGGGGTAAGAACTCCCCTTTTCTATCAAGGGGACATCTTGTGTTTATGTCTGTTTGGGGGCCTTGGTTCCCAGCATAGCTGGGGCCAGAGTGGATTAGAGACGGGGGCTGGCAGTTGGTAGCCAGCATAAGGCAGATTCCAGTGGGAGTTCAGAAATCTTTGTTGTTGTTGTCTGAAGAAACCTCTTTGGCCAACCCTTGGGCCTACCCTGTAAATAAACCAACGCTACAACTTAAACCTCTGGCAAAGGACGGATTTGCTCCAGCCCCACTCCCCCCACCACCGACAGAGGGAGAAACACTGAGTTTTGGCGTGAGGAAAGAGGTGCGTTGCCTCACACCCAAGAGCTGCAGTGGCCACGTGCTGCCACTTGGAGGGGTTTGGAATCAAAGGACAGCGGGAACGCTTTCAGTCCCCTCAGGGGAGCTTCATTCAGGCATCTTGCTATAAAGACACGGAAGGGGTTAAACGGCAGGAAATCTCTGGGAGGGTCTCCTTGCAGGGTCCTCTGTGCTAGGTGCTATACCTACCATTAGTGAGAGCTGGCGGAGAGCTTACAATCTACACAGGGTGGGGAGAAAGAATGAAATATTACCCCTCATTTCACAGCCGTGACTTAGAGCTGGAGGGACTTGGCCAGTGAATCTGTGGCAGAGCTGGGTACTGAACCCAGATGGCTGGAGTCTTTTAACCACAAGCCCGTCCCCCATCTTACAGGGCAGGCTTCTGCCAGCAAACTTCCTTTAAATAAAGATGAATCAGACCAGTAAGGTGGGATATCTAAGCCAATGGAAGAAATTGTCTGAGGTTGCATTGCATTATTTGATAACTAGTGGATGATCCTGTAATTAATGGCTGTTGCAATGCACATGGGGTAGCACTAGTGGTGTCTGAGTGCTGGCCTTTCCTCACTTCTGAGTGCAGAACTGGGCGACCAGCAGATTCTCTTCGGATGACAATTAGCCCAGCTCTCTGCAGCCCCCCCCCCCACCCCCCACACACTGCAGCACTGGGTATGGCAGTTATGTCAATGGTCTTGCTGTGCTGTTTCCCTGGGGTTTTTAATCGGATCTCCACTGAAAACCACGGGAACGCGTACTCGGCCCAACCTCTGCTAGTTCAGCGAATACTTTTAAAATCTCTTGAGGGTGGCAGAACCTTGACCTCTGCTGATCCCCATCCCCGTGGGGTTTGCTAGTGGCTTTGTCACCATATAGCTAGATATATTCAAAGAGCCACCGCCCTGAGAACCCCATATGCAGCCATTTATTACTGCATTTTCCTTTGGGGTTGAAATGGCACCTGCTCTGTCTTAACCCCAAATCTGTTCACCCACTTCTCAATTATACGCATGGGTCAAACGTATTGGGTCCTTTTGATAATGAAAAACGGCTGAGGCTTGAGATCCCCGACTTGGCCTGGACCCATCACCCTGAGCGAGGGGCACGGCTGAACCATGGGTGGAGGAAGGTGGTTAACCAATAAAGAATTCTAGGTGACTGGGAAGAACCTTCCAGCCATGTGAAGTGCTTCTTTTCCTGTAAGGGAATAGCACCCAGGTCACCACAATGATGTGCTTTGTCCAGGTCTGAAAGGACACGGGCTCAGAGATCAGCCGACGCACCAGAACTGCCCTGAGACACTTCTCATTGCACTTGCTGGTCCTTTCCTTTGGTACTGCTGGGGTTCAGGGACATACCAAGCAGTGCTCTCAGATACTACAGCAAAGAGGGCCCGAGGGTAGCTACATAGGCAGTGCCCTGATGCAGTCACGTTTTCTCAGCACACCCACCAGCCGTGGTGCTTTGAGGAAATGCCCTTTTCCTGCTGATCTCCTGAGAACATGAACAGCTGAGAATCTGAATGCAGCAAAGCCAACAGATTCAAAACTAGGTGCCCCAAACTGGGAAGAGTTTGGGAGCAGGGGACAGTGCAGGGGCAGGAGACCGCGAGGGAAGACGAGGGATAGAATGGCAGCTCCCCCACCCATGGGAAGAGCCCCCTTGCAGCAGCAGGCAGAGGGGCTGTGCTAGGTGTGTAAGGTGTCGGTCCAACCTGCAAAGATCACAAGTCAGTTGAGGGCAGGGAGCATTCCTGGAAAGGTTAAAATAGCAGAAGGCAGAGACAAGGCCAGGCGTTTTACCCATTGTTTAACTCCCTGGTGGCCTATTGCCCTTGTAGGGTTGGCATCGCATGTCACCCTGGGCTCTGAATGAGGCAAGCGCCCTCGCTCACAACCACACTGAGCAGCGCCTGCCCACAGCCTGCAGATTCCAGCCTCCTCCTCCGAACAACGGCCTTGGGGCCACGTGCAATTTTTGCAGTGGTGGCATTCAGGGCTCGATGCTGCAGTGTGCCTGGGTGGGGCGTTGAACCAGGCTGAAGGTGCTGAGCAGGCGGGGAGCACAGAGGGACGAGGCCCCTGCTCCACGGCCGCTCCCTCTCGAACCATGCGCAAGGCCTGGCAGCATCATGTGTCATTCTCCCCTCTGTGCTAGGGTCAGCTGATCACACCGGGTGTCTCCCCTGCACAGAGCATGGCTCACTGGTGCCCGTGAGAAGCGGCATGGCAGCAGCATGGCTGGAAGTGCCCCCGGGATCTCACTATTCCAGGGTTTATGAAGTTGTGAATGTTCTGTCCAATGCACTGCACGGGGACAGGGTAGGGAAGGGCTATGCTAGCTGAGAACTCTAGAGGGAGCTCTTACTCCCTGGAAGACACTGAGCTGGAGGGACTATTGCTTGGTAGGCATTGCCTAGTTCTAGCCATGACGCTGTCCTGGGCCAGGCATCCTGCACTCAGAGAGAAGGGCTTGGAGGAGAACTACTTCTCCTCTCTCACCCGCTCTCCCTTCATGCATGGCCCTCCTGGTTGCAGGGGTGGGCTTGCTGCTCTTTGGGAAGCAGCTGGTTGGAAGCTGCGTCTCTAAGTGACACCCCAAAGAAGGCAGCCGTGTGCACAGGGCTGGATTGGCAGTGAGTGACTCGTGCCGTTTCCCCTTGTGCACAGGCACACACCACTGCGGCAGGGCTGGGAGGCCCCAGGGAAGGAGCTGGCCGCACTTTGGTTTTATTTTGGGGTGCAAGGTGCTAGACTGGCAGCCCTGGAGGGCAAGGGCTGCAGTTTCGCCATATGGCAGCACTTTCCCTCCCCACTTTCCCACGTGCCTCAGCACCCAGGGCCTGTCTGGGCTAGGAGAACGTAAAAGGGCCCCATGTGGCTGCGGGTAGGAGCAATGGGCAGTAAGACATCCCCAGCTCCTATGCAGTTGTATAGCAGCTGGGGCAGGGGTCACACAGCCGCTGGCAGTCAGGGTGCCCAGGGGGATGGTAGTTTTTATGGTGGGGACCAGCTGCTCCCCGGAGACTGCCAGCTCCTTTACATGCTCGCTGCACGGTTCAGAGTGCAGCGAGCCCAGCTCATGGGAGGGAACGGGGCGAGGGGGGAATTCTTGGGGTTGAAGCTCTGTGTGGTGCGTGAGGCTGCCTCAGCTGCGTGTATCAGCCCAACCCGCAGCGCCTGCCCACCCTTGGAAGTCACTAGCTCACTCTCAGCTGCCCCTGCCCCTGCCCCCTTCTCTTCTCACAGCTCCTGGGTGAGGGCAAGGGTTGGGTCACCGTCTCCCAGGGAAGGAAAGCTCCCCAGGGCTGGTGGCATATCCGGCATGGGAGGCTGCTCACAGAAATCTTGGCACGTGCCAGTGCCGCCCCCAGGGCAGCGAGTGGGCGTGGGCAGCACGAGATGTAGGGGAGCCTGGTACTTCTGCATGACGCATGTCTCCATGGAGCAGACAGGGCCCTTGGAGCCTCTTCTGTCCAGCAGGTGCCAGAACTGAGCCTAACATGAGAAGGAGAGAGAATCATGAAATCACGCTGCCTCCTACAGCACAGGGACTCAGTGCTTGGGAGGTCCCTGCCCTACTGAGCACTGCTCCTCTCTGGCCAAGCCACCCTTCATCTCCTGGGAGCAGCCGAGGCCAGTCTGTGTGGGTACTGCTGCCCCGTCACACGCTGGCTGGCCAGGCCGCATGGTGGACTCATGGCGGCACAATATAAAGCTGTGGAACGTTCAGTCTCTCCAAACACCGGGGCACAGTTCCACGCAGCCGTGACCTAGTTACCTGCACCTCCCAGTGCGCAGCATAATCGTCCTCAATGCCACGCAGAGGTGGGGCAGTGCTAGCCTACCCCTACGCGTAGGGAGCAGGGAGCTCCGCTCGTAGCACCCAAGTCTGAGTAGGTGCCCTAACCACTGGGCCATGCTTCCTACTGCAGAGTCACTCTCTAACTGAGGTCTAACCTCACAGCGTTCCCTGACAGCAGGCGAAGTCTCGTGCTGCCTGCCTGTGCTCATATTCCCCTGGAGCTCTGTCTGTCTGTCCGGGGGAGCCGGCTTCCCTGGGGATCTCACCCCTGTCTTTTCTATGGTGCTTGGAGCGCCTGTGCTTGTGTCTGATGCTGGAAGTAATGTTTCTGTTCTCATTCTAAAGCTGAAGCCAGCAAACCAGGCTTTTGCCCTTCCCTGGGACCAAGAAGTGTCCTCGAGGCTCGAAACCCTTTGATCTCTGTGGGTCGCATTTTGAAGCCTTCCTGTGCTGTCGGGAAGGGAAGGACCAAAGCTGGGGGCTACACTCTCCTGATTAATGAGGTCACCCTAGGGAGGAAGCAGTGCGGTGACCCCTAGGGAGTGCGCATCTGGTGTGTGTGGCGGTGGGGAGGTGAGAGGAGAGGGCTGCCAGCTCCCAGACTCTGGGGATAGACGCTGGGACAGGAATTCAAGAGGCAGCGGTCTCAGGAACATGGGGCTCCGGGCTCCAAGGGGGTCGGGCAGAGAAGCAAAGCTCCCAAGTGGGAGGGAGACTAACAGACGGTGCTGGGACAAAGGGGCTGCCAGGCAGTGGGGCACTTGGAGCTGCTTTATGTAGGGTTACCATATTTGAACATTGAAAAAAGAGGACACTCCATGGGGCCCCGGCCCTGCCCCAACTCCGCCCCTTCCCCTCCCCCGGTCCCACCCCTTTCCCCACCCCCGGCCCCGCCCAACTCCGCCCCTTCCCTGTCCCCATTCCAACCCCTTCCCCAAAGTCTCCGCCCCCTCCCCTGAGCACCCCACATTCCCCCTCCTCCCTCCCAGCCACACGAAACAGCTGCACCAATTCTAAAGTCAGGCACTCCACTAGTATAGACTCCCATGACTTTAATGAAGCTGCTCAGTGGAGGATCTGCCCCGGCGCTCAGTTTTTGGGAGCGGTCAGGACACGCAGCTCACACTGTTCTGTTTCCCAGCTCCCCAGATGCCTTGGAGCACCCAGTTCTCCTCCCTGCCCAGTAAAATCCCGGACATTTTGAGCTATTTAATTCTTTAATTCTAAAACGTAATTCTTTATATGTAGTGAACTTTGTATTTTCGTTTTGGCATTGTGTTTGCTCCTAGGATCAGGGGCAGCCAGGGTCTCCACGTGCTGGGCCCGCCACAAGCCAAGCTCAGAGGCTTCCATTGGCTGGGAAAAGCTCCAATGGGAGCTGTCGGAGCCAGCCCCTGCAAGCCCTGCCCCCGCAGCTCTGATTGGGCAGGTATTTCGCAGTGATCCACCACACTGCTGTGTCTCATCACAAATGGGGAGCTGAGTGCCATACAGCACACCCCAGCCCCAGGAGCTCTGATCCACTTGCAGGCAAGGCAGCCCGATGCCCATCGCAGCCAGAGCTCTGATCCCTCTGCACACTCCTGCCTTTTTCACACTGCCCTCCCCTCCTCCCCCACCACAGTCAGTGCTTTTTGGCGACTCCCCGGAGCAGCTCCCCCAGCGCTGCCCCCCACCTTTGCAATCAGCGGCGCATGGTACTCCCAGCTTTGCTGGCATCCCTGGCTTACCTTAGAGCAGGCTCTGGCGACTGCTGCTGCTCCCTGACTCTTCGGCTCTCTTTAAGAGCCAAGCTGCCCTAGTGCTACCGGCTTCAGGCACTTCTCCTACCTGGGCTCCAGCTGAGCTGCTCCTCCCAGCTCAGACTGTAAGAGCTGAGCTGCTGGCTTTGGGCAGCCCTCCCCTACCTCAGGACCCAGAGCTGGCTGGACACGTCCCTTCCCCGGCTCCAACTGAGCTGCTCGGCTCCGCCCCCTCAGACTTACAGAGCAGAGCTGCAGGAGCCAGCGTTACCGGCTTCAGGCAGCACCCCCCCTGCCTCGGGACCTTGCACCGTGGGAGCAGCTCAGCTGGAGCCGGGTAGGAGAAGTGCCTGGCTGGGGGCTCGGGGTCCGGAGGCGGGGCGGGGGTGCTGCCTGAAGCCAGTAGCGCTTGCTCGGGCAGCTTGGCTCTGTAAATCTGAGAGAGGAGGAGTGGAGCAGAGCCACAGGGGGAGAGGAAGTGCCGGCCATTTTCCCGGACATGTGTGGCTTTTCAGCAATTCCCCCCGGATGGGGGTTTGATTGCTGAAAAGCCGGACATGTCCGGGAAAAAGAGGACGTATGGTAACCCTACTTTATGTGGAGCCTTGAACCCAGAGAGGCCGATGGCAAGACAGACGTCCGGAGACAATCACCTGTGCAGCTAACGGGAGGAGCTCAGCACCGGGCTCCACGCGGGGACTCAGCTGTGATCAGCAACAGCCCTGGATTGGCCCTGGGTCCCTAGGCCCGGCCCCGCATGGCCTCTGCACCACTGAGGGCTGCATTGACAACTTGCCAGGCCCTGAAAGGTGGCAGCTAATCTGAATAGATGGGGATTTACATACATCTGCATGAAGTGCAGGCCAGTGGGTGCCCCCCCACTCCCGAGCCAGGGAGGGGGTGAATCAATACTAAGCGTGTCAGTGGTTCAGCCTCCGGCCCTGGCCCCTGGATGTATCCCCAGTTCGGCCTGCTGCCCTTGTTCTAACACCACCTTGCATTTTGCTGCCTCTCTCATCGAGTTCACTCCTCTTCCTGTAGCCCTTTCCCAGCACTCCTTCCTTCCCGTCCAGCCCTCCCCACTCCTCCTCCCCTCTCAGTTCATTTTCCCTCCTCTCTTAACCCCCTGCCTCTCTGCTTCTCCTTTCTCCCTTACTGACCCTGTTCTCCTCTGCCCCAGGTGCCCTGGACTGGGGGGTGTACCTGGTCAGTGCAAGGAGGCCTGGCCTCCCCTGGTGGAGTGGCTAGCCCAGCTGTGAACGCAGCCCCCAGGGGGCAGGACCAGATGGGGGAGGAGCTCCAAGCTGTCAATCTCTCTTTTTCAGTTGGGGGGGGGGTTGGTATTTCTCCCACCAGATCAGAACTGTTCGACCTCTGCTCCCCATGACACAAACCCAGCTCCGCCAGGCGGCTTCATGCCAGCCTTCAGCAGCTGCCTTGGAGCTGCCACCAACAATGGGAATGGGCCAAAGGGATTTTTCTTCTTCTTTTTAACAAAGATAGGGACTGGCCGAAGCCCGGTGAGGTCAGTGGAAAGGCCCTGCTGGCCTCCCAGAGGCTCTGGATTGACCTGCACAGAGAGCTCTTTTCTCTTGAACTCCAGCACCATGCTGGCAACTCTGGCTACTGTGGTGTATTGAAAACTGTACTGGAATTGTCAGCTGTCACTTGCAATGCTATAGGGTTTCCTGTTCCTGCTGGCACGCTAGAGATGCGTCTGTGATCTGGACCGAGCAGCAGTCAATCTGCAGATAGAGAATCTAACAGGAAAGGTGGGGTGAGCTGTGCCTCTCTCTTTTAAGGAGCAGCCTGCTTTCTCGCTCTCTGTTTTTGGTTCCTATAGATTCATCGATTCCAAGGCCAGAAGGGACCATTGTTAACATCTAGTCTGACCTCCTGTATCACACAGGCCAGAGACCTGCCCCAAAATAATTCCTAGAGCAGAGCTCTCAGAAAAAGATCCAATCTTGATTTAAACACTGTCAGGGATGGAGAATCCACCACAACCCTTGGTAAATTGTTTCAGTAACTAATTACTCCCACTTAAAAATTGACACATTATTGCCAGTCTGATTTAATCTAGCTTCAATTTCCAGGCATTGGATTGTGTTAGACCTTTCTTTGCTGGATTGAAGAGCCAATTAGTAAATATTTGTTCCTCACGTAGGTACTTATAGACTGTGATCAAGTCACCCCTTAACCTTCCCTTTGTTAAGTTAAACAGATCGAGCTCCTTGAGTCTCTCACTCAAGGCATGTTTTCCGATCCTTTAATAATTCTTGTGGCTCTTACACGAAACGTCTCCAGTTTATCAACATCCTTCTTGAGCTGTGGGCAACAGAACTGACCACAGGATTCCAGCAGCAGTCACACCAGTGCCAAATACAGAGGTAAAATAACCTCTCTGCTCTTACTCAAGATTCCCCTGTTTATGTATTCTACGATTGCATTAGCCCTTTTGCCGACAGCATCATGCTGGGAACTCATGTTCAGCTGTTTATCCACAATGACCCCCAAATCTTTTTCAGAGTCACTGCTTCCCAGGATAGAGTCCTCCATCATGTAAGTAGGGCTACAGTCTTTGTTCCTAGACATATACATTTACATTTTGTTATATGAAAAGACTGGGGAACTTTACCTGCAAGGCAATATTTGGATGGGCAGAGTCCTGAGGAGTTGGCTGGCAGCAAAGCTCTCACTCACTGAGCCAGAGAGGTAGCACTGTGGCTCACAATTCTGGGTGTCCTGAGCAGGACCTCACAGTGATGTACTGGGGTATCCACGAGTGTTTGATTCTGGATCCCGCAGCATCTTACCTGAAAGCTTAATTCACCGTGGCTTGGATCTGTCACTGGAAGCTGGCTAAAAGGCTGTAAACAAGGGGACAGATAAAGAGCCATGGATCAGCTTGCAGGGAGGTGTCTAGTAGGTCCTGCAGGGATCAGTGTTAGACCAGCCTCGTTAACAGGAGACCAGGAATAAACAGCGGAGTAATGAAATTCACAGATAACGCAAAACTGAGTGGAGTTACAGACAGTGGGAACCACCCAGAACAAAACAAAGGGGCCTACAGCCGCTGGAAACCTCAGCAGGAGCTAGGCCTGGGAGTTTTAGGACAAACATTTCAAAAGCACCCGAGCAACGTACAAGCCGGGGTCCCAATTTCAAAAGCAACATTGGCCCTAAATCCCACTGGCTGTCAGTGTCATGCAGCATCCTGAGCACCTACCTCACTGACGAAATGGGACTGAGGTTCCTAAATCACTTAGACGCCTTTGACAACATTACGCTGGGGCCTGGGCTACACACATTGTTTGTTCTGGTATAATGATGTGAGTCGAGCTGCGATTTTTTACCGGAATAGTTATACTAATAGAGCCCTGAGTGCGGAGGCTGCTAGACCAGTACAAAGGTGCCTTACACCAGTAGAGCTTATTCTCCTTCCTTTCCAGGATTAGCTACACCAGAATAAGCCCCTTTCACCCATATAACTGCAGTTGTCTCTCTTTCACTGTATCAGGACAGTGAAAGCGATACAATTCGGGGTTTAGGCGTGTTAGAAAAATGCAGCCAACACGGATGGCGGGAAATCATCTACATTCCAGCTTCCCCAGAGGAGGCAGAAACCTGGAAAGGTGTAACAGCTGTGAGGAATTTCTGGACGACAGTGAACAAGTTATAAAGGAGTTTACAGTGCTCTATGGCAGAACAAAAGACCAACAAAAGGCAGTTTTGGCCTTTATATCAGAGCCATGCCATCATCATGCAGGGAGGTTGTCAGGCTGATTACAATGCGCTGAGGGCCCTTGCCCTAATGAAATTTTGCTCAAACACTGACAAGTTGGAGGATGTTCAGAGACGAGCCACAGAAATGATCAGGGGCTGGATGGACTGATGGACACAGAAAGAATGAAACAACTAACTCTGCTTCGTTTGGCCGAGAGACAGGTGAGGAGGGACCAGGTGACACCCTCCGCACGCTGGCTCCACGTGACTGTGTGAGTGTGGAAGCTGCTCGGGTACCATGGTGACGAGTGTGGTACAGATAGTGGCCTGCTGTGTGGGGTGTCTGCCACCTTTCGCCTCATACAAACAGAAGCTGCCTCATCACTCCCCTGCCACCTGGCAGAGCTGCCAGCCCTGCGTGGACTGGCGGGGCCCGGTCCCCAGCAGAAGGTGGGCAGGGAGCTGCAGGCCGGTCCTGATGAACAGTCTGAACGAGCCTGAATGTCCCCTCAGCCTGAGCCCCTGGCAGCCGCTGTCCTGTCAGCCAGCTCATCGGACAGCATCTGCTCCAGATTTATTGCTCCTCCCTTGTTCTGGTTCAGTGTAACGGGGGAGTCTAGCCTGGCCGCTCCTCTCTGCGGACCTCTTTACCAACTGCAGCCCCAGCTGAGCCTTGTCTCAGGGGGCCCGGTAACACCTCAGGCCAGGCTGCCCCAAGGACGGGAAGAGCAGGTGCTGAGCGAGCTGGAGACAGTGGAGTAATTCTCTGGAACATCCCCAAACACACCCATGGGCATGCAGCGCGCCACGCCATGCTCCCATCACACAGCGCCTCATTAGCGTGCTGCGCCGGGCTGATTGCAAGGAGGGGCTGCCGGGAGCTCGGCACGGAGAGCACACAGCTTGCCCCGGGGCTATCGGAGTCGGCCCAGACACCAGGCATCTCGCAGGGCCAGCACATGGGGGGCATTTTGAGAGGGGCAGTTAGGTTTTGGGGTGTGAGCTGCATTTCCCCCCACATAGAGCCCTCATGAGCTTACACTTCCCCCACCTCACTGCACAGAGCAACGGCCAGTGCGAGACCTTCTACCATCAGTGTGGGGCAGGTGCCACCTCCGCACTTCCCTGAGGTGCAGACCCCATCTCCACAGAGACGATATTTCACAGACATTGTGTCTAGCCCCCCCTTCCCTCCTCTTCACCCATTACCCAGCACCTTTCCCTTCCACTCCCCCATTTCCCTGTCCCCCTTCCCTCCTGTTTCCCCATTGCCCAGCAACCCTGGCCCGTGTTCCCCTTCCCCCGTTCCCCTCCCCCTCATTCCCCTTCCCTCCTGTTCCCCCATTGCCTTGCATCCTTCCCCCGTCCCCCTTCCCTCCTGTTCCCCCATTGCCCAGCAACCCTCCCCCATGTTCCCCTCCCCCCGTTCCCCTTCCCTCCTGTTCCCCCATTGCCCAGCAATCCTCCCCCATATTCCCCTCCCCCGATTCCCCTTCCCCCCGTTCCCCTTCCCTCCTGTTCCCCCATTGCTCAGCCCCCCTCCCTTCCACTCCCCTATTTCCCTGCCCCCCTTCCCTCCGTTCCCCTTCCCTCCTGTTCCCCCATTGCCCAGCAACCCTTTCCTGTGTTCCCCTCCCCCGATTCCCCTTCCCCCCATTCCCTTTCCCTCTTGTTCCCCCTGGCCCAGCAACCCTTCCCCATGTTCCCCTCCCCGATTCCCCTTCCCCCCATTCCCTTTCCCTCCTATTCCCCCATTGCTCAGCCCCCTCCCTTCCACTCCTCTATTTCCCTGCTCTTTCCCCCGTCTCCCTTCCCCGGTGCACACTAGGCTCCTGAGCAGTGGCCGCGGCAGAGCTCGGTGACACCCCTGCACCCCTGGAAAAGCTGGTGTCCCAGTGCCCGGGGACCTCAGGCTGCCCAGGCAGGTACCCATGCAAGAGGGCCTGCTCATTCCATGCACCCCACCTACCTCTTTGATAAGCAATTTTCTGTCCCAAGCTGAGCTGGACTTTTGGTCCCTCGGACCAAACCTTTGATGTGCCAATATGCTGATGTTTCCAGCGCCTTCCCTGAGGGGGGCAGTGGCTGTGAAAGCACCCTCCACAAAGCCCACGGGGGCTGGCCAGGCCTTGTGCTGGCGGAGCCAGTGGCCGATGGCCAGTGAATGCTGCGCACACGCCTGTCCTTGGGAATGACCTTGGTTTAACCCTGAGTGGGCCTAGCGGCGCCGCCAAACCTCGCCTTGCTCCCCAGGGGCACAGCGTGAGTCCCCTGGGTAGGTGGGACAGGATTCGGAGGGAGCAGGCTGGCCTTTGGAGCCAAATGGACTGTTGAGCTGGGGGGCCAAAATTCCAGTGGGATTCCCCCACCCCCCAAGTGTCAGCTCCATGTCCCCCACTCTGCCACAGAACCCCCTTTCCCCAAGCTCCATGCACACGTTCCTTTAGGGCTTCTCTGGGGCAGGAGGGATGCGCCCCTGCCCTTCCCATGTGCAGTGAACTGCGCCCCTCCCCCTCCACAGCTGCCTACATCCCCACACCCTTTCTTCAGGTGGGGGATTCTTCTCCCAGGGAGGCGAGTGCGGGAGGGGCCAGGCGAGCGCGGGAGAGGCCGGGCGAGTGCAGGGAAGGGGAGTTGAGCGTGGGAGGGGCCGGGCGAGTGCAGGGGCACGTGGAAAGGGCCGGGTGAGTGCAGGGAAGGGGGAGTGAGCATGGGAGGGGCCAGGTGAGCACAGGGGCACGTGGAAGGGGCCAGGGGAGTGCAGGGAAGGGAGGGTGAGCACAGGAGAGGCCAGGCGAGCACAGGTGGGCCGGGCTTGCGCAGAGGCACATGGAAGTAGCTGGGAGAGCACAGGGAAGGGGAGATGAGCGCGGGAGGGGCCAGGTGAGCGCAGGGAAGGGGCGGTGAGCAGCCTGTGCGAGACCAAGGGAGTGCGGGAGGGGCCAGGTGAGCGCAGGAGAGTCCGGGCGAGCGCAGGGAAGGGGAGATGAGCATGGGAGGGGCCAGGCGAGCACAGGGTGGGTCGAGTGAGCACAGGGGCACGTGGAAGGGGCCGGGTGAGTGCAGGGAAGGGGGGTGAGCACAGGAGGGGCCAGGCGAGTGCAGGGGGGCTGGACGAGCGCAGGGGCACATGGGAGTAGCTGGGCGAGCGCAGGGAAGGGGAGTTGAGCGCGGGAGGGGCCAGGTGAGCACAGGGTGGGTCGGGTGAGCACAGGGGCATGTGGAAGGGGCCGGGTGAGTGCAGGGAAGGGGGTGAGCACAGGAGGGGCCAGATCAGTGCAGGCGGGCCGGGCGAGCGCAGGGGCACCTGGAAGTAGCTGGGTGAGCGCAGGGAAGGGGAGGTGAGCGCGGGAGGATCCAGGCAAGTGCAGGGAAGGGGGGTGAGCACAGGAGGGGCCAGGTGAGTGCAGGCGGGCCGGGCGAGCGCAGGGGAACCTGGAAGTAGCTGGGTGAGCGCAGGGAAGGGGAGGTGAGCGCGGGAGGATCCAGGCAAGTGCAGGGAAGGGGGGTGAGCACAGGAGGGGCCAGGCGAGCACAGGGAAGGGGAGGTGAGCAGCCTGTGGGAGACCACGGGAGCGTGGGAGGGGGCAGGTGAGTGTGGGAGGCACCAGGGAAGCGTGGGAGGGATTGGGGGACCGCAGAATGGGGAGGCGGGCACAGAAGGGGCCAGGCAAGTGTCCACCGGGGTCTTTGTCCCCCTCCAGTGAAGGGAAGGACCCAATCTTCAAAGCCAAGCTCGTCTGGCCAGAGGCTGAGGTGGCTCATGACTCCCCATCCCCCTGGCTGGCCAGAGGGTGATGTCAGAGCAGCTCATGGGGCTGTCAGCCTCGGGGCAGGGGGAGCTGCGGGGGGAAGGGGGAGGACTGAGCGGCTCTTTGATATATGGCCCACTTTATTGTCTGCAGTAGCTTAAAGCACAGTGACCCTTGGACAGTGACCAGGTGCAGAACAGATGGCAGCCAGCCCATTGCCCGGCTAGTGCTCCCAACAAGGGCTGTGCTGGGGACCGGACACGGCCCTGGCTCCAAGCTGAGGGGAGAAAAGGGAGCCTAGAAAACCTCCTCTAGACGCCATGCTGCAGGGCCCGGGGGAGCGGGCAAGGGGCAGGCTGGCAAGTCTGGGGCATGGTGCAGCATGGGCAACAGCACAACAAGCGCCCCCTGACCTGGAGGGACCCCTGGAGGGGGGAGGCAGGTCCAGGCTCCTGGCCCCATTCAGTCCTTAGTGTCTCCACTGAAGTCCCTTAAGGGGGGCAATGAGTGTTTGTCCTGGGGGTGGGTTCCCCGCTGCAGGTGTCCAGCGGCTGAGCGTGAAACACAGCCTGCCCACCAGCATCTGCTCTTACCTGTGAGGGAGCCTGTGTGTTCCCCTGAGCCCCGTGTGATGGCAGTGAGCACCCCCCACCCAACAATGAACCCCACCCGCAATGCAGGCAGTGCCATCCCAGGCCTTTCCCATTCGCACGAGAGGCCTGATTCGCATGTGCAGGCTAGTGTCTCCCCCAGCCCTGGCTGGCCAGGCGTCCCAGAGCAGAGACCTGCACCTCTGCCCCTGCTGGCTCTACCTGGCTGGCTTGCGGTTCCACGTCACTTGCCATTGGGAGGCCGCTGGGATCCTGAGGATTGGCTTGGCTGGAGCTGCAGCTTGTGTGCATGGATTTAGGGCTGTGTGCTTATGACCCTGACGAGGATGCAGGTGCTCCTTGGCTTTGCTTGCACTGGTCATGCTGGTGCATGTTTGTTACATTTCCCCATTAACTGGCTCCCACCCAGAGCTGGGATTCCTGAGGCTGGCTGCCCAGGAGGGCAGGGAAGGCCCAGCCCGTGGGCTTTTGACACTGACACACCTTCCCTGACTCCCCGCCCACCCCTACGGCTACTTCGCATTCTCTAGTGAAGTCACTTCCAGTCCCTCAAGATGTTTGCCTCCTTCTGTGTGAATGGGATTGGGAGGCACCAGCTCCTCGCTCCAAGTGGGAGGGGGAGTTAGGAAAGATCAGACGCCTCCCGGGCAGCAGCCCAGCTGATGGGCAGAGTTGTGCAGCCGGGGAAGGGGTGTGGATGCATGTCGCGGTGCACAGACCCTGGCACACTCCCAGGGGCAATAGGCTTGGGGTTGCAAGTGCCGTGTTTGTAGGCATTCTGCTATTGCACAGCCCCAGTCTGTGCTGGCTCCTGCCAGTGGAGACCCTGGAAAGAACCTGGGCCCGTGAGTGCTGCCGAGGCCAGAGGCAGGGATAGAAGTGAGGGGCGCCCAGTCTGTGCTCTTTCCTCTATGCCATGCAACCTCTGGGAGCAGGGCCACTCCCATTCCTCCTGCCTGGGATGTGCTGTAAACTAAAGCATTCCCACCACACTCAGCACTGCAGAGTCTGAGCCCCACCCAAAGCTCATCAGGGCTGTAATACACAAGCTGCATGTAACCTCCTGGGGTTGTGCACCATCCCAGCATCCCCATGTCCTCGGTGAGGTTTGCTGGGCCTGGAAAGCCCTGGCCCTTTACATCCACTCCAGAAACTCCAAGTTTGACTAGGGTCGGCCCAGCTGTTCCACATTTCAGATTGGAACCTGCGTTGGATTGTTTAGTGTGACACCTGCAGAACTCAAACCCAACTGCTGGGGCCTTGCTGGCACTCTCCCCTGTGCTTTGCCCCTGAGCAGAGAGCAGATCTGGACGATTTTCAGCCGGCGACTGAGACGAGTGGATATAATGGAGGCTCCACTTCATCTTCAACTCCAGGGTTTGCTCCTAGCCTCTGCCCATCAGAGATGTCCCTGCTCCTGCACGGGCAAGGCTGCAGTTCCCTACCTGAGCATGTTCTCTATCCCAAAGAGACAGCACAGCCCACTGAGCTGTGCCACGGGATCGGAGGGGCACTCATGGGCAGTATTAATCGGTTGGCTGTTAATGCAGCTCAGAGGCTACCCAGTGCAATTGGTGAGACCTCTGTTGTCCCGCTCCAGCCAGCTGTCTCCTTGTGGGGCTGGGGCGGCCATGGAGAGATGGCACTTGGGATGAAATGACTAATTGACTCATCCTTCAGACTGTCAGCGGGGGCACTTCAGAGCCTGGAAAGCCACATGTACTTGCTGAGCGGATACAAAGAAGAGGTCAAGATGTCTGTTTTCCTATGGCCAGGTCGTGACCTGGAGCCTTTGGGCCCAGCGTCCCTAGGTCCTGGCAGCACAATGGGCCTGGTGGGGTGTGTGTGTGTGTGCAGGAAGCCCTCCCACTGAGAATGTAATTAAAGCAGGCTGGAAACAGAGGGGGAAGCCCGGTGTTCTCTGGGGCTCGTTTCATTGCAGCTTTGATTAATGAGGTTGGGTGGAGTTAATGAACAGAGAGTTTAAGCGAGGGAGCAGCACAAGCTGATACATCTCCCTTCTCTGGGGAGCAAGCTAGGGTTTATGGGCAGCCACAATGATCCCACAATGGGAGCCAGGGCATCAGCTGCGTTCCCCGCTCTCCTTAGATCATTTATGCAGAGAATTCTCTCCAATGGCATTTGACGTCCTCCTTTGGCCGAAGACACCGCTGCCCATCGGAGACATGGAGGGATGCTCCCCGCTCATGCGTTTGCAGCCAGCAGGGCCAATGGAGCCCACACTGGAGTGGAGACTGGAGAAAGATGCTCAGCTCTTGGGGCCCTGGGGTGCTGCAGTGTCTCTAATGAAGCTGCCCCACCCTTGCCATAGGGAATTTCCAAAGCTGTTTTTCAGAGGCCCAGCAGATCAGAGCCGTGTCTGTCACTGCAGCTCCTGCCCGGCCAATAGCGAGGGGAGAATAACCAGAGTAACCAGGTCACTGTGGTACCTTGGCCGCCCCCAGGAAGGGGGTTCTTTGGGAAACCCAATTGTGCAGTAGGAAGCTGTGGCCAGGCAGTTACGGCTCTGGCCTTGCATGCAGAAGACCTAGGTTTGGTTGACTGGTCTGTCACGAGCTGTCTCTGAGTCTCAGTACTATTCTGTACAGTGGGGACAGCAACCCTTCCTTTGTTTACTGAGACTCTGGGGCAAGGACTGGCTTGAGCGTCTAGGCCCTGTGGTAATACAAACCATCTGCTTTTTACTTGGGTAGAACAAATGGTGGGATCTGCTTTTCTCTGCCCAGGGGATGGGCCAGGAGGAGCCCAGCACACGGCAAAGCTAGATCCCTGGTGAGCTACAGCTATCCACTGAGAAGGCCCACAGGTGCTGGGGGAAAGTCACAAAATACCCTGCCGGTCCTACGAGCTGGGTGGCTGGCCCTTCCCAGTGCTGGGCAGGCTAGAGCCGCACAGGATCTGAGATGGCCAGTGGGATTCAGCCATCGAGGCGCAGACGCTGCATGAGGCATGTCGGTTTCTAAGAGCCGTGCTCTGTGCCTTGAAAGAGAGAAAGTTTGGATTGTAATGGGAACTCCACATTGTGTAAGAGTGGGCACTGGGCCCGTGCTTGTGCTCGGGGGCTCTGCTGTAGCTCTAGCCAGCCCTGGCAGAAAACGGCCAAACTGTCTGACTTCCCAGATGGGCAGAAAACTGGGTGGCCAGAGTAGAATGAGAGCACCCCCTGCTGGACAGCTTGTGATTTCACACCTTCCCCTTGGTCCTCAGTATGCCATATAGAGACCCTGGGCCCTGGACTGTGTACAGCTTGGAGGCCCTGAGTCGATGTCCATGCAGGTCTCCATCATGTCCAGAGGACATGGTGCGCAGGGAGATGTTTCTTTGCTGGGCGCGTGAGCGTGCATGTCTGAGGCTTGCAGGTCTGCAGGTGCAGAGACCTCGGGGTGCCCTTCAGCATTGAATCCGCTCTGGGGTTTCCCAGGGCCCTAACGAAGGGGGTGGCAATGGGATTTGGGCTCCTAAGGCTCTGTTGCAAACCCCAGACTGATTGTTAACTGCTGTCAGTGTGACGGGAGCCAGCAGCGAGGGGCAACGGGCACGGCGACAGGCATCAGTCAGCGGAACTGGTGGCACCAGGCACTGTGGAAGGGCATGAAGCGGCATGTGCCCATAACAGCAGGCACCACCAGGTTCTGTGGGCAAAGGCCAGGCTGAACAATGAAACCTGCAACTCAAGGATCCACTTATCCGAGACCTGTGTGTCAGCATCCAGGCCTGCCATCACGCCTAGTCGCTGCTAAAATACCCAGGGCCTGGCCAGTCGTGAGGAATCGGGAAGCAAATCCCCTGGCAGGATTTGTGAGTCCGAGGGTGCGACCCCCCTTCCTAGACACATGTTCCAGGGAAAGACACAAGGAAGAGGCACTTTTGTGCCTTGGAGGAGATTTGAAAATCTAACCTGCCCCAAGACCTGGAAGAGCAGAATCACCCTGGGAAATAACTGGCTCATTAGCACCATCTCATCCAGTGCCAGGTCGTTGTACCGGGAGCTGGGCTTGGACAGAAGAACTGGGAGCGAGCGAGGAGCAAGGTTGAACCTTCATGCAGAACTGCAGCCTACCCTGGAGCTCCAGGGAGCTTTGGAAATGTTTAGACTCCACCACAAAAATGATGTCATGATTCTCCCTTCTCCCAGGGAGCAGAAAAGCCAGAATACAGGTCCCTCCGGTGAGCCGCAATGGGGAAGGGTTATAACAGTGGGTGGATCCAGCTCTCTGGGCCTCAGCTCCCAGCTATGAAACGGGGATAGCACCCTTCTGCCTCGCCTGCTTTGGCTCTGATCTCAGTGGGGCAGAGACTGTCTCCCACTGTGTGTCTGTGCAGCGCTCAGAAGGATGGGGCCCTGATCTCGGCTGGGGGGCTATAGGCACTGCCGTCATACTCATAATATAAATAAGTCATTGTAGCACAAAAGGCCCAAGTCTCAAGTCCTGGTGCTACCGTAATGCACAGAATAAAAATACTAACTGGAAAGCAGAGACTCCCCTGTCTAGCTCTGAGGCAGTGCAGTGCACTGTCAGAGTTTTAGCTGCCTGCCCAGCACGTCGCCCCATGTGATCTGGGGAGGAATTCCACACTGAGGTTGGGAGGGAGAAGGAAACATTTGTCTGGTGGGCTGTTTTTAAAAAGAATGGTGGCAGTTAGAAGCCGCTCGGTGGCTTGGGGGGCAGAGAGCAGGCGAGACAGCCAAGGGTCCTTGGTAAATGCAAGCAATCCCGATATTGCTGCCACCTGTATAATGTCCCTATGTCTGTGTGCTGCAGCAAAACAGGGAAGCTGGTAGCCAATGGGCTGGATCCTGCCAACACTTAGGCACGCGAGTAACTTTACTCAGGTAACTAGTCTCATAGACTCAGCAAGGAAAGACAGTTTGTGGGATCAGGGCTCGGGTCTATAACTATCTGGCCATGGGAGAGTGTTGCTCTCAGCATCCCCTTGTGCAGGACTCTGCCTGGAGCCATGGAGAGGAGGCCCGCCTCTGATGGTAGCATTGGGCCCAGGGGTGCAACAGGGCTAAATGCAGCCAATCAGTGTCACCCAGGGCTGCTTCCAGGGAGGCGGGAGACGTGTCACTGGCAAACAAGTGTGTGTGTGAGAGAGAGAGTGCACACGTGTGTATGCATGTTGTGTATGTGGCAGTGTGTGTGCACGCAGCAAACTCCCTGAGAAACAGTGAGGAAGGTCTTGTACAGCAGGTAACTAAGAGGCCGGTTCCGTGCCCTGTGATCAGAGCTCTCTTACGGGGGAAAGGCGAGGGGGCCAATGGGCTGGAGGAAGAAGATTTGTAGGGCAGTTTGATATATTTTAGGGGCCTCTTTGAGGGGACAGCTGAGGCTCCAGAGCACGGGGTGTCGGAGCAATGCTCCCCAGCCGCTGAGAGCGGTGTCCCCTGCAGCAGGAGTTCAATGGGGCGCTTGCCTGATAAGCCTCAGCGCTTTGCCCGGGATGCCCCTCTCCGCACATTAAGCAAAATACTTTAATTAGAGCCATTTGTACCCGTGTTGGTTAAACAAATCAGTGTTTGGAGAAAGGGGGTGTAATCTCCTCAGGCAGGAGGGACGGCGGCAGCAATGCTGCCGCGATACAGAGGCTGATGCAACCGCAGCTGGCAGGAGAACAGAACGGGAGCAATCAGATAGGTAATTATACAATTCTAATTACAGGGATTACAGAGATCGTGGCATTACAAATTGCATGAGCTGCAGGCATTAGAATACATTAAATGCTTCCTACACAGTGAAGGGGAGCGACTGAGGAGCCCGGGGAAGCCCTGCTCTTTGTGGGGGCAGGAGGGAGGTTGGTGGGGCAGGGGTTGTTGGAGCAGGAGGGTGGCTGGGGGGCAGAAGAGAGATTGAGGGGGCAGGAGGATATGGGGGATAAGAGGGAAGCTGAGGGGGTAGGGGATGTGGGGGGGAAGGAGGGAGGCTGTGGGGCAGGGGGAGGTGGAGGGGCAGGAGGGAGGCCGTGGCAGGCAGGAGGGAGGCTGGGGGGCCAGGAGAGAGGCTGAGAGGGGTAGGGGGACGTGGGGGGCAGGAGGGAGTCTGGGGGCACAGGCGGTGTGGGGGGCATGAGGGACATTGAGGGGGGCTGAAGGGAGGCTGAGAGGGGCAGGAGGAGGTGGGGTGGCAGGAGGGAGCTGAGGAGGGGCAGGAGGAGGTGGGGAACAGAAGGGAGGCTGAGGGGCAAGAGGTTGTGGGGGGCAGGAGGGAGACTGGGTGAGCAGGAGGAAGGCTGGGTGTGAAGGGGGATGTGGGGGTAGGAGGAAGGCTGGGGAGGCAGGGGGAAGGCTGAGGGTGGAGAGGCAGGAAGGAGGCTGAGAAGGTGCAGAGGATAGCGATGGGGTGGGGAAGGGGAGGCCCGTCAGAGCAGCCAGGGAAGCGGCGTTGCAGTGTTGCCCTATTTGTGCACTGATCACCAGGTACAGGATTTGGGCACCTGCAGGAGGAGCTGTCACGATGCCACAAGAAGCTCCTCTGAGCCCCCGATACTCAGGGCTGAGTACATGGGCAGAGCTGTGTGCAAGAGCCTCGGGGCTGGGACACAGACCTGCCCTGCCACTGAGCCCGGCCTTCGGTGTATGGCCCTAGAGCAGAGAGAGGGTCCCGGGGTAGGGGGTGGGGGTGCTGCTGGGACCTGGGCAGAGGAGAAGTCCTGGGGCTGCGGGAGGCAGGGCAGTGTTGCTGCGGGGGGTGAAGCCAGTACCGGGAAATGGACGGCGGTTCCCCTGTCTTAGGGGTGAGGAGCCAGGGAGAGGTGTGCACTGGATGTTGTCTCTTCAATCGGCAGGCCGCACGCACGCCCTGGCAGAGGAGTAGAGGGGATTTAGGGCAAAAGACAAACTAAAAAACATGATTTGATTTTTTTTAAATAATCTCATGATTTTTGGGGCCAATCTCATGATTTTGGAGGCTTGCTTTTTGAGCTCTGGGGTTTGGCAATAGTGAGGATGGGGCAGGCCCACCCCCCTCACAGTGCGCAGCCCTCATGGGAGCAGCACGGCTTTGGAGGGAGCGCGGCGCTGTGAATGCGGCTGCTGCTACAGCAGAGCCCTGGGGTCTGGCCCATGACCAGGCACAATCGTTCAGTTAGCTCATCTGCAAAGTGGGGGAATTCGTAGCCCTTAAAGCCAGAAGGGACCACTGTGATCCTCTAGTCTGCCCTTCCGTATAACCCAGGGCAGAGACCTTCCTTGAATTTATTCCTGCTTCAAGGCCAACAGCAGCTGCACTAGAGCAGATGTTTTAGGAACACATCCAGTCTTGCTTTTAAAATGTCCACTGATCCAGAATCCACCACAACCCTTGGCAAGTTGTCCTAATGGCTAATTACCTTCACTTAACATTTTCCCCCTTACAGATCACTCTGTACTAGTGACCTGTCCTCTTCAACCCCCAATCTCTCTGTCAACTGCAAACTTTATCAGTTAGGCTTTTCTGTTTCATCGCAGGCCACTGATAATAACATTAAAACGGCACGAGCCCAGAACTGATCCCTGTGAGACCCCACTACAAACTAGGGTGACCCGATGTCCCGATTTTATAGGGACAGTCCCGATTTTTGGGTCTTTTTCTTATATAGGCTCCTATTACCCTCCACCCCCTGTCCTGATTTTTCACACTTGCTGTCTGGTTACCCTACTACAAACACACCCGCTGGATGGTGACTCCCCATTTACAATTTCATTGTGAGAATGAGCGTTGCTTCCCCCGGGCAGGGCTGTGAGGCCTTAGTCAGTAGTAAGAAAGCACAGCTATCTCACAACCAGAAGGAGAGACTTGAATGGCTGGTGGCCCAGTCACTGTGCCCTTGGCTACCGGGTCCTTGGCCTTTCTCCCAGCCAGCCTGCAGACAGGCATTGCTTCTGGTCGTCTGTCCCACCACCCTGCAGAACTATATTGAGTGTTGCCAGCTGGTCCTCGGTGCCAGACACTGGATCTCACAGGGCAGAGCAGTGACGGATGTTCCACGCGGGCACTGCTCAGAGGCTAGCCTCTCTCTCTGCACTGAGGAGTACGAGAGGAAAGTGAAATGGTCAGGTCATCTCTTTCAGAGTGGGGGGCTGTATCCCAGGAACCCCTCAACCAAATGACCCCAAGTTAGCATCCCAAACTCTACCCCAGGACCTCATCTAGCACAGCTGCTTTCTAGCTGGCCTGGCTATGCAGGTGGATTTGTGAGCACTTTAACAGAAGTCCTGCCGGATCCTTAACCCTGGTGCAGCAAAGTGCCGAATGACCTGCGGGGATGGGGCAAAGCTGCATATTTCCCCGTGCCAGCATCACAGTCAGTCATGTGTTACCGAAAGGGACTATGGCTTAACGTGTACCCAGACACCTGCCTGCGACCTTCCTTTTAGGCCCACCATATAATGACAAAAAGAACGAGGAGTAATTGTGGCATCTTAGACACAAATTTATTTGAGCATAAGCTTTCGTGGGCTAAAACCCACTTCCGTGTATATATATCTTCCTAATGCATTTTCCACTGCATGCATCTGATTAAGTGGGGTTTAACCCACAAAAGCTTATGCTCAAATAAATTTGTTAGTCTCTAAGGTGCCACAAGGACTCCTTGTTCCTTTTGCTGATACAGACTAACACGGCTACCACTCTGAAACATATAATGACAGTAACAATCACCCTTGTGTGGCACCTTTCTGCCGAGACATCCAGTTGCTTTGCAGAGGTGGGGACGCTGTATTAACCTCTTTGCGCAGACAGGGAAACTGAGGCTCAGAGACGCTCACCGCTGTGCTCAGTGTCCTACAGGGAGGGGAACACCACACTGGGGCCTACAGGCTCTGGTGGCTTCCCAATAAACACTCTCAACCACAGATTGCCTGCACCAGCTCTTAGCTGTAGAGACAGTGCAAAACAATTCCTAGCTATGTCCGCAGGGGGCAGTCCAATCATCTTATCACTGACATCTCTTACAGGAGCACCTGGAGTCCCCTGTCGCAATCAAGGTCCCATCGTGCTGGGTGTAGCACAAGCACAGAGCCAGAGGCGGCCCTTAGTGACACTCCAGACAGACAACCCAAGGCTGGGATGGGAAAGAGAGAGAGACAGTGCTGGGCCCAAGCCACAGGGCAGCGGCAGGGTCTCCTGGTTCCCAGCCCAGGGCCCTATCCATTCACTGGGTCTATGGGTGCTCATCTCTCCTGGGTCTGTGCCTCTCTGTAAGGGAAACAGCTCTCCCGTTGGGCTGGGCTCTGCTGCTGGTGGTCCCCAGGGAGTTGTCTGCGGGAGGAGGAGGAGGCCCCCCTGCATCAGCTCCTTGCCTGGGAGGCCACGCAGCAGAGCTTGGGGGTGGCTGAGAGCCGGGGGAGCCCAGCCTGGCCAGGAAAACAGCCTGCTACAATGGGATGAATTGCCCCTTCCCATCTCTGATCCCAGAGAGAACAGTGATGCGGGCACAAGTGTGACTTTTAAGCCGACGGTGTCCCTTTAAAGGACAGACAGACACAAGACACTGGTGCTGGCAGTTACTCACAGCAAGTGCCTTTCATTTCAAGTCAATGAATACCTGGGGTTCCCGAGACAACTGTCCATTTAGTGCCTCATTAAAACCAGCCAACCAACCTGGGGGCCGGATCTTCGCTGCGAGGGATTATTCCACTCACATGTGCCTGCCTGGCCTTCCACCTGCTGCTGCCACGCGGCGGGGCACCGAGCCCCAGCCATCACAGCCGTGAGGGGTGCTCTGCAGCCTGCCGCGCAGCACAGGCAGAAGCCAGACACAGGCAACGTCGGCTTGAGCCAAATAATCTTTAATCATCGTTAGATCTGCTCGATTAGAACGCAACACAAAGGATACAGCCTTGCAGGGCATTGAGGTCCAGGAATAACTCACCTGAGTCAGGGGGCAGGAACTGGCAAAATGAGCCAGTCTGGATTTCCCAGCAAGTTGACAGCCTGTGCCCGGTGCTTAGTTGGAAATAGGACGTATGAGAATAGGATGCAAAGATGAAAAACAAATTCAAGGGATTTGAGCTCTCTGGACTAGTAACAGGACAGAGAGAGGAGGAGTACTTGTGGCACCTTAGAGACTAACAAATTTATTAGAGCATAAGCTTTCGTGGACTACAGCCCACTTCTTCGGATGCATAGTCCACGAAAGCTTATGCGCTAATAAATTTGTTAGTCTCTAAGGTGCCACAAGTACTCCTGTTCTTTCTGCGGATACAGACTAACACGGCTGCTACTCTGAAACCTGTCATTATGCAGGACAGAGAGAGGAGGAGTTGTAGTTTCATACTGCGCTCAAACACCTCCTGATTTCCTCTCACTCCCCTCTGTAGCAGCACCGCCTGCTGAGCAAAGCCAGCCACATTCCCATAAATATTATAGGTGTCAGTATCAAATTTGGGCTAATCGGCCTCCCTCTCATCCGTGCGCCCCAGATACTGAACACCTGCCTTGTGTAATGCCTGATGAAATATTGTCTGTGCCAGAGCAGTGGGACCCGGGGCTGGGGATGGGAGATCAGCTCTAGGAGATGGTTTGAAATGGAGAGTCCCATTGTGCCCTTGGTGCACTAGGCTGAATAGAAGACCTGATAACATGCCTTTGCCCTGGGACGGTCTCTGAATGCTCCTCTCCTCCCCTTTGCAGTGAGCGGCATTTGCTGTCACACTTGCCAGCTCCCCCAGCAGCCTTGAAAATGCTGAGTAGCAAACTCATTACCCCCAAATTCCATTTGCAATTCTAATATAGATCTTATCTCCATTTGACAAAAGCTTCCTTTCTGGCTCTATGGACCATGCCATCCTAGCCCACGAGAAGAGAGATTCCCGCCTTTACAATGGATTGGCTTCTCCTTCCTGCCTCAGCATCGCCTTATCGGATCTGATCCACGCAGAGAGATGTGTGTGGTGGGAATAGCTCACACTGGAAATAAGGCAACTATGTGGAGATGGTTAATCTATAGTTGTTTCGTTTCACTGAGTGCAGTTCACCTGGCCCTGGGTTTGCTGTGTACATGTATGGCCCCAAGCTCAAATACTGGCCATTGGGAGATTGGAGGCAGGCAAGAAATGGAGCTGTGGTGCTGGGTGCTGGTCCACCCAGGGTAGCAGTGCAGAGGACTGGTCCCTCTTGGAATGAGCCAGGGACCGAGAGTAGCCAGTGAAACTCCATTGCATTCCTCTCTCAAGGGTTTCCTGCCATTACCTCAAGCCACACCAGCCATGGACCTGGCAGCATCCCCAGAGAGTGCCCAGCTCAGCACACACGTTCAGCCAGGCAGGGACCTGCATGGGCCCCTGACTTTCCACTGCAGACAGAAAGGGGTGTTCAGGGCCTGGTCTCTGGCCAGTCCATCTGCTTCTCACCTCATCCTCTCAGGCACTCCCCTGGACAGGGCTTATCCACAGCTTTGTACTGGCTGCTTCCAAGTGGCCCAAAAGATGGAGCTTCCACCACTGCCAGGGGACACAATTCCAGATCTCAGCCTGCATTTCTCCTGTCTTAATTCCATCCCACACTCCCAGTTCTGCCCCTGTAAATCACAGTGTTTACTCCCTTTAAAGGTCATGACTGTTCTCACCTCCCCCAACCACCTCTGAGCCAGGACAGACAGATGTCCCTCTTCCAGTCACTCTTTCTCAGCCTGGTCAGCATCCTCCCGGGGATGAGGTGGCCAGAGGTGAAAGTGGTCCTCCAGCTGTGTCTCATTGGAGCTATGTAGAGTGTGTAACCTCCCTGCTCACTGCCATGATGCAGCCCCAATTCACCGTGGTGCTGCTGCCACCTCATCAGAGCAAGGGAGACCCTGCCCCCGGAGCTCACAATCTCAGCAGACAGCCCAGAGAGAGGAAATAGAGACATGGAGAGGAAGGGACTCGCCTGAGGTCTCAAAGCAGGACAGTGAAGAGACAGGAATAGAATCCAGGTCTCTTGACTCCTGCACCGGTGCCCCACCCACCAGGCCCTGCCCCCTCCCTCCCCTCCTGGAGATCACCCAGGAGATCTGCTGCAACCCCCCACTGTGCCTTAAAGGTGCCAGCTCATGCTAAGGCCCCTCGGCCTTACTGAACATCGACAACATGGAAACCAGCCTGTGTTAGCATTGTTAAAACAGATGTTAGAGTTATAATGTGTTTAGTGTTTAGATTTTATGGAATGCTTGTAGGATACTGCATGTATTAATCCTGCTTATAATATATGTGTCCCACGTTATAAAGTTAATGGTGAAATGTTTGCTCTGTAACTAGAAAGTGTTTGTTAAACAATTCCCTACGGTCAAGGGAGAAGCATTACCGAGTGTGAAATACTAGTTACCAAAAGAGGTGTCACCTCCTGCCCATCAGGCCACTGTGGAACAAAGATTTTGTCAATTGCCCCTACCCATAAAAAGGTTACATCCAGGAGGGCTCATCCCATCAGTTTGGATTCTGGAGTGAGGGGGCATAAAAATCCCTCAGAAGGAGAAACTGGGTCTCTATGCCATCTAAACTGCGAGGGGCAAAGATTCCTAGACATACGCAAGGGATCCCCAAGCTGCTTGGCTTGGGTTAGCCCCAAAGGACATAAAAGACAGCTGATTTTTTAGACAAAGGAAATGCAGTGGGTCTAATCTACCTGGATGTCAGTAAGCCATTTCATACAATTCCACATGGGAAATTATTAGTTAAATTGGAGAAGATGGAGATTAATATGAGAACTGAAAGGTGGATAAGGAACTGGTTAAGGGGAGGCTACAATGGGTCATGCTGAAAGGTGAACTGTTAGAATGGAGGGAGGTTACTAGTGGAGATCCTCAGGGATCAGTCTTGGGACCAATCTTATTTCACACTTTTATTACTGGTCTTGGCACAAAAAGCAGGAGTGTGCTAATAAAATTTGCAGATGACACAAAGTTGGGAGGTATTGCCTATACGGAGGAGGATCGGAATATTATACCAGAAGATCTGGGGGACCTTGAAAACGGGAGTAGTAGAAATGGGATGAACTTTAATAGTGCAAAGTGCAAGGTCATGCATTTAGGGACTAACAACAAGATTTTTTGCTATAAGCTGGGGACATATCAGTTGGAAGTGACAGAGGAGGAGAAAGACCTAGGTCTTTGAGCCACCAGTGTGATGCAGCCATGAAAAAGGCTAATGCTGTCCTGGTGTGCATCAGGCAAGGTATTTCCAGTAGAGACAGGGAAGTGTTAGTACCATTATACAAGGCACTGGTGAGACCTCATCTGGAATACTGTGTGCAATTCTGGTCTCCCATGTTTAAAAAGGATGAATTCAATCTGGAACAGGTGCAAAGAAGAGCCACTAGGATGATCCGAGGAATGGAAAACCTACCTTATGAGAAGAGACTCAAAGAGCTTGGCTTATTTAGCATAACCAAAAGAAGGCTGAGGGGAGATTGCTCTCTATAAATACATCAGGGGGATAAAATACCAGGGAGGGAGAGGAGTTATTTAAGTTAAGCACCAATGTGGACATAAGAACAAATGGATATAAATTGACCATCAACAAGGTTAGGCTTGAAATTAGATGAAGGTTTCTAACCATCAGAGGAGCAAAGTTATGGAGCAGCCTCCCAAGGAGAGCAGTGAGGGGCAAAAATCTAACTGGCTTCAAGACTGAGCTTGATATGTTTATGGAGGGGATGGTATCCTGGGACTGCCTACAATGGCATATAGCCTATCTGTGACTGCTAGTAGCAAAAATCCCCAACGGACAGAAATGGGACACTAGATGGAGAGTGCTCTGAGTTACTACAGGGAATTCTTTCCCAGGTATCTGCCTGGTGGATCTGGCCCACATGCTCAGGGTCTAACTGATCATCATATTTGGGGTCGGGAAGAAGTTTTCCCTTGGGTCAGATTGGCAGAGACCCTGGGGTTTTTTCATCTTCCTCTGCAGCACGGATCACTTGCTGATTTAAACTAATGTAAATGGTGGAGTCTCTGTAACTTGAAGTTTTAAATCATGATTTGAGGACTTCAGTAACTCAGCCAGAGGTTTGGGGTCTGTTACAGGAATGGGTGGGTGAGGTTTTGTGGCCTGTGATGTGCAGGAGGTCAGACTAGATGATCATGATGATCCCTCTGGGCTTAAAGTCTATGAGTTATTATAGAAGCATCTATTACCTTTTGAATTTAAGATTATACTTCATGTGTGTGTGTGTGTATGTGTGTGTGTGTGTGTGTGTGTGTATGCTTACTTGGTTTAATTGTGTCAATAACACTCATATCTTTTTTTAGTTAATAAATCTTTAGTTAGTTTGTTACAGAATTGACTACAGGCATTGTCCTCAGTTTGAGATCTGAGTACAATTGACCTGGGGTAAGTGACTGGTCCTTTGGGACTTGGAGTAACCTGAATATTGATGTAATTTTTGGTGTAAAGTGACCATGTATGACATAGTCCAGCTTGCCTGTGTGGCAAGATAGACTGGAGTGCCCAAGGGAATGGTTGGTGAGACATGGTAAGATGGTTATAGTACGTTAGGAGTTCATACTTGTTACTGGGCTGGGGAAGTGTAATTATAGAGCTTCCACCAGCCTGGGGTTTCTGCCCTGCCTTTCGACAGCCTGCCCAGAGGTTGGCACTCACCATCATGAGCCAGCGTGATGGGTGCATGGCCAGATCTTCAGCTGGTGCCCATCAATGGGGCTGCATCAGTTCAGACACGCTGAGGGTCTGGCTGGCAGCAAGCAGCTCCCAGCTTAGCCTGGCACAGACCCCAGAGCTGCAGGGAAGGAAGTGTTCCATTCCCTGGTTCTCCATGACTCTGGCTTCCTAGGCATGGCTGGGTGCAACCTTAGACCCTGCTGTGTTTTATGGCTCGTATCTTTGCTTTGCTTCCATAATAAAATGTCCTTGACTTCTGGTCTTAGCCTGTTCCTGGAGTTTCAAGGTTTCTGCCGGCACGGGGAGAATTAGACAGCCAAGCTATAATGTGGATTTAAATTAGATTTCTGGCTTCCTAATCCTAAAACATAGAGAGAGGATTTGTTCGCAACCATGGTGGCTGGGTCTTTCTTTCCATCTCCACTAAGACCCTGAGGTATCGGCACAGAATGAAAAGCTGTCTCCCGCCTCGTTCCCAGAATTGTTTGCTCTAAAGAAGGTTCATTCTGGGCACAGCCTCCTGTTTGCCTTATGAAAATATTCCTGTTGGGGAGATAATAAGAACACAATTAGAAGGGCTCTTGATGATCCAGCGTGTATGAGGAATGCAAATGAGGTTAACGGTTAATTACTTATTGAAAAATTCATTATCTAGAACAGCTGATTGAAATGCAGCCTTGCCTTTACATTAGGCCTGTTTGTTCACGTTACAATGAAATAATGTCATTTGACTCACAGTCTATTACAGCGCTGATGTGCAGTAAATGATCTGAGCCCAGCACCCTGATGAAGCAGGTAGAGGTGAAGGAGGGGACCTCTGCTCCTGCTTGTTCTCAGAGCAGCAATTAATTGTGGCTATTGTTTGAGACACACAGATGCCTTTCGTCCTCCTTCTCTTGAATTTGCATATCGTACATCAAACTCCCCAGGACCGGAGGCCCCTCTGCTTTCTGAAGTAGTCCTGTCTGGCGTGGCGGTGTATTTACCGTCAGGGGGACACATTTTGCAATCATTCCTCTTGTATATGCAGTTACCTCCCTCTCGTCAAGGATGCGGCTGTGGGCTGTGTACACATGGAGGCCTCTAACACAGTCCCCAGGCTGGAGGGCACTGAATGCTGCTATTTGTACACCGGCTGCGTGCAGCTCACACCACAAATGCTCCTGGCCCAAGGTGACCACAAGTGGACACACAGACACAGGGCTAGCTGGGCTCCCTCCTAGGAAACAGCCACAGTTCCACCGTGCTCATCTGTCAGTTATTACAGCCCTTAGATGGGTGCAGCCTGCCCCTCTGCCACCTGACGGCCTCCACCCTGCTCCCCACTGAGCACCTGGGGGGACATCCCATTGCTTAGTCTCACAGCACTGTCATCCCAGCTCCCCGACCTCCTGTCTCCCCTCCCTCAGCCCTGCTGGCTCTCCCCAACACTTGTTCCCCGAAACCCCTCATCCCCCGACTCTTCTTCCTCTCTCCCCTGGCCCTGAGTCCTGTTGTCCCCCCAAAGCCTGGTCTCTCCTTCACTGCTCGCTGACAGCACCACCTCAGCACGCCCCTCCCCTAATCACCACTGCCTCCTCCCACAAGAAACTACCCCGGTGCTCCTCCAAGCCTCCCCATGCCCCCAGCATCCTCTTCCCTCTATTGGAAACCTGCACTGGGTCTCTCAGGCCCTCACCATCCCCTCTCTGCCGCATCCTTTCCCTTTGCCCTGCCCCCCCCTTCCCAGGGACCCCAGCCCTCCTTCCGCAGGGTGTCTCTGTCCCCCGTCAACACACGTCCCCCCACCCCAGCTTCGCCTTCCAAGTCCCCCATCCTGGGTCCTCCCCCCAAGAGCCAGTGGGGATGGAGAAGGCAGGGGAGGGAGAGATTCTGCCCATTGCTGCTGCTGCCCCAAGAGCCCCAGACTGCCTTTCCCTTCCCCAGCCAGAAGGAGGGGGCATTGTTCTGCCCAGGCTGGAAGTCATGGGAGACCTCCCCATTATACCCATGGCAGAGGGAGCTGCTCGTGGCCCTGACACACTCTTCACCTGGGGTGAGAGGTGGCAGAATACACAACCGTTTGGGCCCTCCCCTGGAGAGTGGTTCAAGTTACAGCTCTAAAGCAGGCAGAGCAATGATTCAAACCTAGGTCTCCCCCTTCCTAGGCAAGTGCTCAAGCTACTGGGCATAAGGGGGCCACCACCACCTCCCTCTCCGCCTTGCTGCCTTTCATGTGGGGTAGGTGAGCCAACCAGACTGGGCACTGCTGGGGAGACAGGCAGAGCAGCACTCAGTCTGGGATTTAGGTGCCCAGCAGCTAGCGGCATCAGGACTTGGATGGCTTTGCATGTGTCCTGTGGCGGAAACTTAGGCACCCAGGGGACTTTACCAGCAGAAACGTAGGTGCCTGGGAAGTTAGGCACCTCCAGGGTTAGTCGGCTGCTGAGTGAGGGTTTTGAGGATCTCAGTGGTGCCTAAATGTTGGCCTTAGGCACCTAAAGTAGCAATTGGGCGTCCAAGTCCCTTGGTCTAGCCCCAAATTCTCCCTTCCATAGTAGGAGCCAAACTTTGTCCTTCCTCTCAGTGCGTCCTGAGATTCCCTGGCTATACTGGCATCAAGGGAATTGAGCTCCAGAGACGATGGCTCAAGAATACACTGCTCCCAGCCAGTCATAGGTCGGGCTGTCAGCAAGAGCTAATCCCCTAGGCCTTGGGGGAACCTGACCAGGAACAAATGTTTGAGGCAAGTCTATATTAGCATTTACAGTCGGGTAAACTGACCATCAGCCGACACAGGTTACGACCTGACAAAACCTTCTAGCTCGGACAAGGCCTTAGCTTGGACAAAGTCTGGAGAAACAAGCTGGAGGGAACTGTCCTGTACCGGTCACCGTGGATGGCATAACTGGGCCTTGGTTGGTTTTTCCCATCCCTTTCATCTTCCGTTCTGTGCCTCCATCTCATAGTCTCCAAGGCCCATTCCTGCCTCGCCTTTCCCCGGGGCAAAGTGGTGACACTGGGCACAAATTCCAGCTGGAGTGCACGTACCTGTGGTACTGCTGACCAAGCCAGCACACTAAACATAACAGCGGCAGCGGGAGGGCTGGAGGGGGGCTTGCCGCCCTACCATTTCAGATGAGATCCTACTCAGGGTGGCCAGCCTCTCCTACTGCTCGTGCTGCCGCAGCCACACGTCTGTCTTCATCTCACGAGCCCAGTCACAGCTGATGTGGGTCCTCTACTTGGGCTGGAAAGTAAACCTCTAGCTACAGTCAAGCATACCCACCATCGCCATCGGCATTTGCCCATCCTGGGGGGAAAGGTTTCCCTGTTAACACACAAATCTGAAAAGGCCCCGGGGTCCAGCAGCTCGTTCCCATCCCCACTTTCTGTTATTTTCACATTATCTCCTTTGCCACCCGCACTGTATTCTATTGGGGTGAGGCTCACCTGGATGATGGGAACAGCGCACAGCTCAGACTTGTCTTAGAAGAAAATGCCAAACCAGTGACCATCTGAGAAGCTTTGGCTGGTTGCCACGGCAACCAAAGGGTGCATGTCAGTAGCAACAGCCCCTTATCAAGAGAACCCCTCCCCTCCTAACCTTCCCAAAGAGCAACACACTGACACAGCTCCAGGCTCCAAGTACAAGGGGAACCTCACACCCTTAACTTTCTGCACTCTAGGAAAATGCCTCTGGTGGGTGACAATCAAATCTCTAGCCCTGAGAAGCTTCTATACTGAATGCTATCTAATCTATCTCTCCATCTAGGCTTTGATACCACACTCACCAAGGTATCTAGACAGGGCTGACGTGGGGGGAATGTCAAAGAACAGATATATAGAAAAATGCTGAGATTTTCCAATGTGCAAATAACAAGGATTTGGGGGTCTCTATTTTTAGCACATAACTCTTAGGCTAGTAGCGGTCCCGCAGGGCCATGAGTCAGGTTACAAAGAGGGCGAGGGGTGGGGCCACAGAGAGAAGGCAGGAGAGGTAAAGGAAGGGGCAAAGAGCTAGTTTGGGATGAGAAGACGGGGCCATATGGGTTCATGGATGTTGTGGCACATTGAAATCACATGGTGTAGGAATCAGCTGACAAAGTGGAACTGGGTGGCTGGCACAATGTGTAGGAATGGGGTGGCTGGCATGATGTGAGCAAATGGTGTGGGGCGGTAGGAGTGACATGGTAGCATGGAGGAACTGGGTATCATAAGCAGCATAGTATGTGATTGTGGTGCAGTTGGGAGTGGTACTATCAGCACTGTGCAGGTGCTAGGACGGGTAGGCAATCTATGGCACGCGTGCCAAAGGCGGCACGCGAGCTGATTTTCAGTGGCACTCACATTGCCCGGGTCCTGGCCAATGGTCCGGGGAGCTCTGCATTTTAATTTAATTTTAAATGAAGCTTCTTAAACATTTTAAAAACCTTATTTACTTTACATACAACAATAATTTAGTTATATATTATAGACTTATAGAAAGAGACCTTCTTAAAAACGTTAAAATGTATTACGGGCACGCGAAACCTTAAATTAAAGTGAATAAATGAAGACTTGGCACACCACTGCTGAAAGGTTGCCGACCCCTGTGCTAGGATCTATGGGAATTTATGGTATGCAGACATGGGAATAGCATAAGGAGCTAGCATCCCACCTGCTCCAGTCATCCATAGAGTCATCCAGGAAAAGCAAGTGGACAAAAACAGGATGGGTGGTGAGCGGCGAAGGAAAACACTTCTTAAAAAAAATCCCACTTTCCAGGCCTTCTCCATCCACTAGGAAGAAGCAACACAGAGAGCATGAGCACATTGCTTTTCCTTTGGACCTTGGGTCTGATCAGTGAGCAGGTGCCTCTGCTCCTCGTCCTCTGAGCAGTTGGTTGTCCACTCTCCAGATTGCAAATTAGCTCTTACAGATTCTGAGAGTCTCAGTCTCCACATTTAGGTAGGTGCCGCCATGGCAAGATGCCTCTGTTACTTTACAGCAGTCTCTGGAATTCTGGTTTACTGCTCTGCTGATGTCTGTGCAGTGACACAGCAGTGAGTTTTCTCAGAGCTGAACTGTGCTTTGCATTCATTTGTTTTGAGTTTTTTATTCCATAAACCCAACATCATTCACTCCAATCAGAGCCTGGATGCTCCTCCCCAGAAGATTTTTAGATCAGTGCAGGATAAGACTAGTTGACCACAATGATCCCTCCTGGCCTTGGAATCTATGAAACTAAACAAATTGTCCTTTTCTGATGTAAGCGAGTCTGAATGAGCTCTCCCCTGACATCTAGTGATGAGCTGGGGAGGAGGACTTCAGGATCTGATCTCGTTTGCATGGGCACACCCACCCTGCCTAGGTGCTCAGCATGATCGGAATGCTTGCCCAAATGATCTCTTTTGGTGGGTGTTAGATCCTCAGTTGTATCCTCAGCTCCCTTGTTATTGGGGCAGGAGTAATAAAGGGTTGTTATCCTCATATGAATCAAGGGCAGCAGAACTGTACTTGACATTTCCCAACTGAGGGACTCACCCTCAACTAAATGACACTCGCTATAGGTAGGGGACATGGGTTCCTAAGGCCAGTGAGTTGAGAGATGGTGGGGACAGATGCCTGTATTTAGTGGTGTGGGTGCTGTCTAAAGATCTTAGATGCTGTTTGACCATTACTGTTCCCACTGTGTAATAAAAAGGCTGATTTAGACTCAATTGAGAGTCTTGTTGCACACTGCAGAGTTGAAATCATTAGTACTGCTTAGGACAGTGTCTCTGATGCAAGAGACTGCCCAGTATGTACTAGCAGTGAGGCTCCCTCACTAACAGCTGAAATCACTGAGAGCTGTGTTAAGTGGCGGGACCTGAAGCCATCCCAATGTATCTATGATTGGTGGCAAGGGTGTGGCAATTGGCTGGCAAGGGGGCTGGTGGAGAGGACTGAAGTGGAGCCCTGCAGAGAGGTACAGTGATCGGCCAGCATGGCGACTGGTGGAGAGGAGCGGTGAGCAAGTGCCCAGGTAGTGGAGTGAGTAAGGTGCCTTCTTACCCCCCCCCTCCACCCAAGGTGGGATGTGAACTCTGCAGATGCACCTCTGAACTCTGGGTCTGCATTGACCAAGGACAACAACTATGAGTGGGGAGCAGAGAAGGGATGGGCACATTAAAAGAACTTTTGGTTGCTGGACTTAAGAACCTGAGGGGAAAAGGACACTGCCCAACTTACTTGGGGTGGGTCTTTTGCTCATGGTTCATGTTTATGGACTCTGTTTGCAGTGTTTTCCCAAATGAATGTCGAGTTACTTCCCTCCTGCTATTAAAAGTTTATTTGCTACACTCAGATTCTGTGCTTGCGAGGGGGAAGTATTGCCTTTCAGAGGTGCCCAAGGGGTGGTGTGTAATTGTCCCAAGTCACTGGGTGGGGGCTTGTGTTGTATTGTTGAAAAGGAACCCCTTGATACTGAACCCAGCCCTTGTTGCTGCCAATTTTGACTTGCAGAAGGGTGACACTGGTCAAAAAAAGGTTTGTAGCAAAGTCCCTGACTAGCTCTAGTTAACAATTCTACTGATGATAAGTGAGCCCGCTTATGTCTGCATTGAGTCTGCAGGGATACAAGAAATAAACAGCTGTAAAGATTTATTTTTATCACAACAGTTGGGTGGAATGTGAAATGAGAGCTGGTTGAATAACTGGTTTTTCAGTTCGCTGGCAGTTCCAAAAAAAAAAAAAAATTGGTTCTGGTAAAAAAAATTTCCATTTGGTCCAAAACGTTTCATTTGGGGGCATTTCCCCCCCTTTTTTAATAAAAGCAAAGGGAATGGAGGGCTAGATTCACAACAGCCCACAAAGGGAAGGAAGTGGTGGTGCTCTGCTAATAGATTAGCAGTTAGCACACTGAGTTGGGTAGAGCCAAGTTCAAATCCTCCCCCTTCTAGTTGCAGGTGAGTGCCCTAGCTATAAGGTATTATGGGATGGAAATTACCCCTCCTGAGGCTGTTTCACTTTGTAAAAAACATTGACTAGGCCTTGGGCCAGAGAGTGAGAATGACTCTGTAGTCCAGGGCTAGGGGACACACCTAAATTCCAGTCACTCTTACGGCCAGGATTGCACTATAATTTCATGCACCTAAAGTGATGGATTGCTCTTACAGGCATGTACTGTTAGTGACCCCTAGGAACACTGAACGATCCCTAAGCATGTGCATGTTGACCAGACCAAGCGGCTTGAATGGTAGCTCTGCTCCCCACATCCATCTCATTCTCTAATACGAGGGACCCTCAGCCACAAATTCCATGAAGATTGCAGTTGCATGTCCATGAGCTGTAACAGCGTCTGGAACATGGGAATGAGAGGGGAAGTGGAGGGGAAGGTCAGTTACTACTGAGGCGAGGTAAACACCTTGTGAAACCCAACCGGCATCTCAACAGAGCTGTGCTGCATGTATGCGATGGGGAAGGGGCACGTGTACTAGGACCCCACCACTGGGGTTGATGGTTTAGCTTTAGTCCATGGTATCTTCTAAGGCCAAGATTTTCCTCTGCCCTCTACACCTGAGACACCCTCAGACCATCCAACTGACTGATAACAACCAAGTTACATCCATAAGAAAGGGAGTGAGACCAACCACGTTTCCCACCCCTGCCAAGCTGCTTTCGCTCCTCGGAGGAGGAAAAAATAGGATCCTTGGTTCACATGAGAACACATTAGCCTTGTCCCCGGCTGGAATGTTCTCAGGCTCACTGGAATCATCCCTGTGTGGCTAGTCTGCACCCTTGCTTCACCCTTGATGGTTTTTCCAGGGGAAGGAATATAATAGGTTCCCGTGTAATTAAGACTGCACAGGCACTAGGTGGCAGAGTTAAGGGTGTGTGGGCAACCTTCACTCTAGCACTGCCTATCTTCCAAGTGCTTGCCTTTGCAATCTCAGTTGCATTCTTTTAATGTTTGTTTTTGGTAAGGACTTAATATTTATATTAGTCACCTGAAGTGACTCCAGCCAGGGTGCCCGTTGAGTCAGGCATCGTAGAAACACAGACGAAATCACATTCCCTGTCCTAAGGCGCTTAGTCTAGCATTGTGTCTTCCGTGCCAATAACGAGCCAGGGGAGCTTTGCGCAGATTCAGGGGTGTGGCTTGGTGGATGGGTGGGCGCTATGAGCAGCCCACCACATGCAGTATGTTTCCGTGGGAGGGTGCACATTGCAAATGGTCAAAACGCTGAAAGCTGTAGCCCTGGCTGGCGCTGTCTCCTGCACCCCAGCAGGGGGAGCACGTGTACATAGGTGTGCTAGGTAAGCCAGTGACAGCAGCACATAAGCTATTTGTGGGTGGGAAGGAGTCAAGAAAGAGCTGTACATAGGGGGAGCTGCTGCATATGTTCATTCTGAGGTCAGTGGGGCATGGCTTACGTTTCCTTGAGAATCCCCAAGTCCCCCATGTTCAGTAGGCCCTGCCTGGTCCTTGCCTCCCTGGCCTCATCTCCAAGGAGGGGGAATGCATTGGGGTTGCCAAGCACTAGAGCAGCTGATATTGCAACATCCTCCCCTCAAGCAGGTTTGTACAAGAGCCAGGGGCTGTGCTTCGTTCTGCCCCGTTCTGCCCAGTTTCACAGGTGCAACCTATAATCTCCTGAATTAGCCAGTCCCTGGAGAGAGCATTACGAATTCAGGCCTGATGTAAGACAGCCCAACTCCGCTGAGCTCCACAAAGTTACAGCTCCTTACACAAGAGGGCTGGATTTGGCCCACTGTCCTTTCCACTCCTTGCAATATACTCATCTTCCAGATACCTTTGCTCCCAGTTTGCTGGGGAAGGTGGCAAAGGGGCCGGTGAACGTCAGTTCCCTGCGGAACATCTAGTCAAGAATGTCTCTTCCTGTTCGTTCCCAGTCCAGTCTCCATGACAATCTCCTGCCCTCTCAACACAGTAGCAAATGTACGATCCCTTCTCCCCTACTCATTTGCTACCTGGAAAAAAGGCCTTCTGAATGTCACGGCAAATACCAATCTATTCAGAACACTAAATGAATAGTCCCCATCGCTCGCACACCCTCCTGCTGAACTCCAGTGGCAGGCGGCTGCTTGCCTAGCAGCTGCTCCCCGCTCGCTTTTAGGGAATGCACTGCATTGCACCACACTGTATGCAAAATTAGAGCATTTCTATTCTGGTCTTAGTTTGCTTCCTTCTAGGACTTAAGAGAATGGGTTTTCTGATTAAAGCCAGCGCTCCTCAGCTTAGCCCAAAGCCCTCGCAGACCAGCGAGAAGGTCGACCCAATTCATGTTAATCAACAGTCACCGTATATCTGCTTATAGAATGACTGCATCACTTGGAGGATGGAGTCTTCCTCCATTTAATCCTTTGATTATCATTTTCAAATCTTCACCAGGGTTTCATTTCAATGTAAAGCTCCATTTAATATATAGCTACGGATCTATATATTTGATTACCTTTGCGCAGTCCTTTCCTCCAGGAAATGGGGTGAGAGATTCCACAGGCAGCAGAAGAGTTTGTATGAGACACTGACTGCACATAGCATTAGAGTGAATTAATATTCATAATGCATTTGATCAAATGGTGCTGACTCTACAGAGTGGCTCAAGGATGGCAGAATTACTCCTTTAGTCCCACTGTATAAATCTGCTGAGTTTAATTTAATTAGAAGTGTTTCATAAGGGAAGAATACTAGGGCCTGAAATAGACTTGCAAAATAAACATGATGAATTCAGGTTTTCAGAGGGGTTTTTTCAGCCATTAAAAATGTTTGTCTTTATTATTATTGCAAACGGCGGTGTTCTATTTCTAATGAAGAATAAACGTACTAGTTCACCTATTAAATATTCATTCCTGACAGCGCTGGGTGGGAAATGTTTGTTCTGGCAACACGTTTCAAAATAAAATTAAAAAGTTTCAATTTTTCATTGACATCTTGCTTCAAAAGTTTCTGAGTTTCTGTCCAAGACATGACAACTCCCCAAATGTTTTATTTCCCATGGCTAAAAATTGAAAAATAAAATTGGGTTTCAGCTGCTGCAAACCAGAAATATTTTGGTTTGGGGATTTTAGGTGTTTCCATATTCCCTTCCCCTCCCCCGCAAAATAATTGGAAATGGACATTTCTTATGGAAATTTTAGTTCTGACCCCCACCTCCCTGCCCCCAGGTAAAGGCTTGTCCACACGTACAGAGCTGCACTGGTGCAGCTGTGCCATTGTAGTGCTTTAGTGAAGATGCAGCTACGCCCGCAGGAGAGCTTCTCCCATCAGCGAAGTAAATCCACTCCATGAGAGGTGGTAGCTATGTCACGATGTAGCACCATCTACACTGGGGGTTAGTCGGTATAATTATGCCAGGCAGGGACGTGGATTTTTCACACCCCTGAGCGATGTACTTATTCCAATGTAAGTTTGTAATGTAGACCTGGTCTAAGATTTCAACCAGCTCTAACTAACGTGCAGTTCTTTATTTCATTGAGTATAAAAATCACTGGGCCAAATTCTGCTTGTAGTAACAGCAGTGTAACTATGGAGTGACGGAGCGATGGAGCCATTCAGAATGTATTGCTGTGTCCAGGCAGAGCTGGAACTGACGCCTATACATTAAGGCTGCCTGAACACTTTCCTTTACAACATCCCGTGGGCTGGTCTACACTGGAAAGTTATATCGACATAGCAATGTCTCAGGGGTGTGAAAAATCCACACCCCGTGAGACATAGTTATGTTGACCTAACCCCCGGTGTAGACAGCGTTTTTCCGTCAACCTAGCTACTGCCTCTTGGAGAGGTGCTGGGAGAACCCCTCCTGTCGCTGGAGTATGTGTCCGCATGGAAGCGCTACAGTGGCAGTGCTGTGGTGCCAGGCACCGGAACTGAGAGCAGGGCGCCCGTCTCTCCCGCACTCTCCAGACTCTCCCTGCCGGGGCCGAGCAGTGCGGAGGAGAAGGAAGCTGCTTGACTGCAGTGCAGAGTGGTTTGGCCACGCTAGAAATGCAGGCTGCAGGGACAGGACAGGAACCCAGAGGAACAGAGACTTCCTTGAGGTAATGGAAACTGAAAGGGGTGGAGCTGAAGGGGCCTGGTGCAGAAGGAGGGGACATGTTGGGAACAGGGCAGAAAGGGACAGGCTGGGGAAGGCTGTGCCAAATCTCCAGGCTCAGCTGTGCTGTCAGTAATAACTAGAGAACACTCGCTTCCGGAACCTGGAGCAGAACCCAGGATTCCTGATTCCCAGCATTCCTCCTCCAAAGCCTTGGCTCATCCCTCTCAGGCACATGGAAGCTACTACCCGCCTACTGCTATCGATTGCTCCAGAGAGCCATGCCCTTCCCAATGAAAACCAGTCTGGGTTGGGGGGCGGGGGTGGAGGGGAGGATGTTCTGGCCAGCCTCCCTCTCAATGGCTTCTGTGGGGGTGCGGCAGGAAGAGGCTTGTTGCTTGAAGGGGCTGCATCAGATTCATGGGTTTCTGGGGCACAGATTTACTCCTCTAAGGTCAGATTGTCCCTCTACAGCTCTGAGAGTGGGAGTGCAGGGTTTGCAGGGTCCCACTGAAGACCTGGGCAACATGTTCTGGACAAATCGTTTCTTCACTGAAAAATGCAGTTCCCATTGACCCAAAACTATTTGTAAATTTGCCACCTAGTTAGGCGCCATTCACAAAATGGCCAGGGGAGGAGCTGACCACCTTTCATTAAATAGTCATTGGTACAGGAACTTGAGTCTCTTGCCTGCCAGGGGCATGCCCTACCCATGGGGGTCTAGAACCATTCGTCCTCTCTCACAATGCATGTTGAATTATTTAAACACAGTGGAACAACTTCAACAGGAGAGAGGGCCACTCTGGTCTCTCCTTTAGCCCAGTGGTGAGGGTACTTCCCAGCCACCTTAGACACCCACATTCAAATTCCTTCTCCACTTCTGGCAGGGGGGAACTTAAATACCGGTGTCCCTTGTCCCAGGTGAAGGCCTTAACTACTAAGCTGAAAGTTGTAGGGTAGCAGCACCTCCTCTGGTGGCCATCTGGTGGACCTAGCCCTTCATTTCTTTTGCTTTATTTTAAAAAAGTGCCAAGAAACAAAACAAAATGTTGCACTTCACCCAAAACACGTTTTTCAATTTGCAAAATTTTCCAGAAGTTTTGGTTCGGGTCAAGACACATTTTCCCCCCTGATTCTTTGGAACTGCCGGTGAACCAAAACCTCAGTGATTCACCCATCTCTACCCTGCAGGCACAGATCCTCACCAGGTGGAACGGGCGGGACAGAGAGTACTGCCAACTCCCGGGCTCAAAAATCATGAGTCAGGCCAAAAAAAAAAAATAAAATAAACAACAACAAAAAGCATGAGCTTGGCCCAAAATTCATGTGATTTTTTTTTAAAAACATGATGTGGTTTGGGTTTGGGTTTTGAATTCCCCCTTCCCCATGTGTGTGACAATTAGCACTGCCAACTCTCTCAAGTGTATGGGGGGAGGGGATTTTGGCCCCAGGAGCTCTCACTCCCACACTGCCTGTCTCCAAAACCCAATTTAGTCCTGTCCCCGCAGCTTCCCCTCTGCTCCTTCTGGGCTCTTCATCCCTCTCTGCCTTTTCCCAAGTGGGTGCTGGAGGGGGGTGGGGCAGAGTCTCCATCCTGTCCCCCTTGCTCATGACAGGGGAGGAGAAGGGGAGCTGCCCTGAGCTGCTGGGCTCTTTCTGCTCCCCCACCCCAAGAACAATGCCTGCTTCTGCGGAGAGGGGACAACTCTGCCTGCTTCCTGCTGTGGTTCTGATTGGCTGCTCTTTTGCGGGAGGTGGGGCAATGGGGAAGGCAGCCAATTGAAAGTGTTTTGCCCCAGGCAGGTCTAGCTGAAATCTTGTGCCTAGTGAAAGTATCATAAGCATTGGCGGCAGGGCAGAGAAGAGGCAGGAAGGGCTGTGCTCCCACACCCCAAGTCAGGGCACAGTGTGCATGCCCCCCTTCAAGAGAGGATCTTAGGGAAGATTGGGCTCCTCGAGCTGCCCATGGAGTGGGCGTCTCCCAGCCACCTCCAAAGCAGGCCAGTGCACACTTTGTCCCATATTCAATAAGCTCGGAAGGACAAAAGCTGCACAGATTATGGGAGCTCTGCACTCCCTCTGCAGACCATAGTGAGGTTCTCTGGAGGGGACAAGCTGGGGGCTGCATGTCCCTGTAAGGGGAGAGTATGCACAGAATTCCCTGTGCATGACTTCATGCTTCTGCCCTGCACTGTCCACCCCGAGGGCTCTCATCAGTGCTGTGTCCTTTGCAGAGCCTGCGTTTCACCTACCTCAGCAGGAGCCAGGAGAGAGGAGCTGGCAGCCCCCTTGTTTTTACCAGTGGGTGAGGTTTGGTGAGGACTCTAAACCCTGGGACCTGAGCACTGCTCTGCGGCACCCAGCCCTCCCCTTTGTTGCTGTCAGCATGGGCTAGGCGGCTCCTGTTGGGAGCAGCGTGTGTGCGGGGGAAGATGCTGCTTCCTGCAGAATACTAACTCTGGATTCAAATTAAATAAGATAATTAACAATTAGCAAAAAGCTAAGCAGACAGGTAATTAGATATTCCCCAACTAGTGTTTACTGGAATTTAGTGACCCGTTCATAATTAACCTCCCATCACAAAAGTACACTGATGGAAAGGAGAAGTATAAACTTATTAACAGTGACAGAGTCTGATGCCAATTAAACAGCTTTTCGATGGGGCAGCAAAGCTATTAAGGGTTTTATGATCCTGTGATGCTTCCCCATGCCTGGCACGTGCCAGCAGACGAGATTAGGAGGATAAAAAGAGGCTTTATGTCTGTAACAAAAATGTATCATTAAGGAGGGTTTTATTTTTTAACAATAAAAATGTTAAGCAGCCTTCCCACTCCAGCGCAATGCGCACACATATCAAGTGGGGCCAGCACTGCCTCTCCTCGTAACCCTCCTCAGACTACAGGAATATGGCTGTCTGCCTGGGCCATGGGGCACTTGCCTGAAATGTGCTAGGCAGCAAAGGGTTAATCTGCCCTGCCTGGAGCTCACGCGCTGCATGTTGGTGCCAGTTTTTCCTGTAACTTGTGCGACATTTCCATGTGATTGTCCTGAGGACACCTTGCTGCTCCTTTCTCCAGTAATGTTCCTTTGCTCATCCTTAGAGGAGATCGTGCCATCCACGGGGCAGGACAGTGCCTGCTGATCTAGGGTCATCAGTGCTGTGACAATATGGACAGCTCTGCTCTTCCCAGAGAAAGAATGCACTCCCAGTAGGGGTACCCTGGACCCAGCCTCCTACATACCATCCTGAACACCCTCTGGGATACACCCAGACCCAGCCTCCTACATACCACCCTGAACACCCCCTGGGATACACCCAGACCCAGCCTCCTACATACCACCCCGAACACCCCCTGGGATACACCCAGACCCAGCCTCCTACATACCATCCTGAACACTGCCTGGGATACACCCAGACCCAGCCTCCTACATACCACCCTGAACACCCCTGGGGTACATCCAGACCCAGCCTCCTACATACCATCCTGAACACCCCCTGGGATACACCCAGACCCAGCCTCCTACATACCACCCTGAACACCCCCTGGGATACACCCAGACCCAGCCTCCTACATACCACCCTGAACACCCCCTGGGATACACCCAGACCCAGCCTCCTACATACTGCCCTAACACCCCCGGGATACATTCTCAGAAATTTTGTATCATCTTACAAACTTTGCCACCTCACTATTTACCCCTTTTTCCAGATCATTTATGAATATGTTGACCAGCACAGATCCCAGTACAGATCCCTGGGGGACCCCGCCGCTATTTACTGCTTTCCATTGTGAAAACTGACCATTTATTCCTACCCTTTGTTTCCTATCTTTTAACAGTTACTGATCTATGAGGACCTTCCCTCTTATCCCATGACAGCTTACTTTGCTTAAGAGCCTTTGGGGAGGGACTTTGTCAAAAGCTTTCTGAAAATCTAAGTACACTATATCCACTGGATCCCCCTTGTCCACATGTTTGTTGACCTCCTCAATGAATTCTAATACATTGGTGGGGCATGATTCTCTTTTACAAAATCTGTGCTGGCTTTTCCCCAACAAATCATGTCCATCTATGTGTTGACTAATTCTGTTCTTTACTATAGTTTCTACCAATTTACCCGGTACTGAAGTTAGGCTTATTGGCCTGTAATTGCCAGGATCACCTCTGGAGCCTTTTTTGAAAATCAGTGTTACAGTAGCTATCCTCCACTTATCTGGAACAACATTTAAGTGATAGGTAACATACCACAGTTAGAAGTTCTGCAATTTCATATTTGAGTTCCCTCCTGGGTGAATACCATCTGGTCCTGGTGACTTATTACTGTTTAATTTATCAATGTGTTCCAAAACCTCCTCTATTAATAACTCAATCTGGGACAGTTCCTCAGGTTTGTTCCCTAACAAGAATGGCTCCTGTGGGAATCTCCCTCACATCCTCTGCAGTGAAGACCAATGCAAAGAGTTCATTTAGCTTCTCCTCAATGGCCTTGTCTTCCTTGAGTGTTTCTTTAGCATCTTGATCATTCAGTGGCCCCACGGACTGTTTGACAGGCTTCTGACTTCTGATGTACTTTAAAAAATTTGCTGTTAGTTTTTGTGTCTTTCGCTAGGTGCGCTTCAATTCATTTTCAGCCTGCCTAATTACACTTTTACACGTGACTTGCCAGAGTTTATGCTTCTTTCTGTTTTCCTCAATAGGCTTTGACTGCCAGTTTTTAAAAGATGTCTTTTTGTCTCTAACCACCTCTTCTCTGTTATTTAGCCTTGGTGGCTTTTTTTGTTGTTGTTTTGGTCCTCTTACTGTTTTTTAAATTTGGGGTTCACATATAGTTTGAGCCTCTGTTATGGTGTTTTTAAAAAGTTTCCATGCAGCTTGCAGGCATTTCACTCTTCTGACTATTCCTTTTAATTTCCATTTAACTAGCCTCCTCATGTCTGTGTAGTTCCCCTTTTTGAAGTTAAATGCTACTATGGTGGGTTTCTTTGGGTATTCCCCCCTTCCTCCCCCCCCCCCCCCCACAAGGATGTTAAATTTACTCCCATTCAGCCACTCTGGTCTCCAGAGCTCCTTCCACTGAATGTGTACACAGGCCATCTGCCCACAAGGCAGGTAACCGTACATGCTGCACTCAGTGCAATACGCTGGCTAGCCCCGCTTTGCTGCGGGACTCTGTCTGCATGTTTTGTGCTCTTGCAGGGATTTTGGTTGGTTGGTTGGTTGGTTGGTTGGTTGGTTGGTTGATGTGCATCAGTCCTCTGCCTACCATTCTCTGTCAAATGGGCAAATGAAAAGAATCAACCAGATCCTCGAACAATACTTGTTCAATCACCTCGAACAATGCTACATCAACCATCATCAGGACGAATGGTCTTTACTGTTGCCCTATGCAAAGTTCTCATACAATAATCCAGACATCACATCCACAGGCCACAGCCCCGTCTTTATCAACTATGGGTACCACCCCCGATTTCATCCACAACTACCCACATCCTTCCCCAATCCATGTACCTCACACTTAGATCCAACACATCCATAACATCCAAGAGGAGGTGAAAGGACACCTTGAAAAGGCGAAGAAGGACTACAGAAGGCATGTGGACAAGTACAGACAACAGGGTCCTTGCTACTCTGTAGGACAAATGTTATGGCTTTCAACAGAAGACCTCCCCATGGACAGACCCTTCTGGAAACTAGACTATCAGTTCTTTGGCCTATATCAGATTCAGCAACAAATCAGCTGGGTCACCTTCAAACTCCAGCTCCCTCAGTGAGCCACCCATATTCCACGTCTCACTTCTATACCATGCACTGAGAACACCTTTCACTCCACAGCCCCCACTGGTGCAAGTACAATGTCAAGAGGAATACATTGTTCACAAAGATCAATCAGGGCAAATTATGGTAGGGACAAGTGGCGTTCAGCCACCCGAGATTGATCAATAACAGGTCTGTGATGCCCTTAGATGTCCGGGGCTGCACGCGCGCTACACTGACTGGCTCAGCGTGTGTCTACCCTACGCCGACAGGTGCGGGTAACCCGTTGAACCCCATTCGTGATGGGGATCGGGGATTGCAATTATTCCCCATGAACGAGGAATTCCCAGTAAGTGCGGGTCATACAACTTCTTAGAGGGACAAGTGGCGTTCAGCCACCCGAGATTGAGCAATAACAGGTCTGTGATGCCCTTAGATGTCCGGGGCTGCACGCGCGCTACACTGACTGGCTCAGCGTGTGTCTACCCTACGCCGACAGGTGCGGGTAACCCGTTGAACCCCATTCGTGATGGGGATCGGGGATTGCAATTATTCCCCATGAACGAGGAATTCCCAGTAAGTGCGGGTCATACGACTGATTGTAAAGGTGATAGCCCAGAGGAATGCACTTGGGAGCCAGCTGAAAACGTTTCCACTCCCACCCTTCCCCAGGAGCTAAACCTGAGAAACCTGGATCCACCTTGCCTGGAGGGCACCTAGGGAGTGGGTGTTATCCTGACCCACAGGTCTCAAACCAGGCCCACCAGGTTCATGGGAGCAGGCCTCTCCAACTCTCCACCTGGCAGCCTGATAACAATAGCTCACCTGGGACTCAGGAAGCCCAGCCCTTGTATGAGGCTCTGCCCCTGAGGTCTGAATGGGGGAGTCCTGGAGTGGCTGATTGGCCCACTGGCCCTACTTACACCATCAGCAGGAACAGGAAGCCGTCTGAATAACTGGCCTCTGCCCTGCTCTGGACTGTAAGCGCCTGGTACTTCCTGCTATCCTGACCCAGCCGACTCTTGACTCCTTTCTCGCGACTGCAGACTCTGGCTCTGACTACTAGGTCTGGCTGCCCATGACCGGCTGTGCCATCAGCCAACGAGCACAATCGGAGGGAATTTATTAGGAAACTGGACTGACTCTTCCCAGGAATACTGTGTCTGGGGACTTGCCCCACACTACCCAGGCACATTCCTGGCAGCTAAAGCCCCAGATTCAGGGCCTGACTCTTGCATTCATGAGTCCTTTGTGCCCGTGCACAGTGAGTGCCAAATGCTGCATTCGGAGAGGATTGCAGTTTACATCCCCTTCCCCCAGGCGTAAATAACTGCGCAGTGGGCAAGGCAGGTGAAACCCAGACCCTTGGCTTTTGCTGTGAAATCAGAGCAAAGAGCTGCTTCTTCCACTCGGCCGCTCTCAACACACACAAGCTGCGCGGAGCCCTCTGGCACATGGCATGCCTCATTATGTGACTCGGCACAGTCCATCCCCCTTCCCCCCCCCCACGCTGTGACTCCTGGATGCCCCCACATTACCCAGCCGCGCTTGTTTGTGGGTCACTGCTGTTATCTCCGTCCCAAGTTACAAGAGTCATAAAATTATCCTCCAAAGGGAGACAATGCAGCAGATGCCGCCTTCCATATTCCCTCAAGCCCCAGACACGCACATGATCAATAGCAGAACCAATCAGACGTGTCAGAAGCCCTTCCGGAGTGGGCGATGGGTCCCAGCAATCTTCATTAAGACACGGCCTAATATCTACTTCAAAAATCGTCGCGCGATCACGGTCCCACTTTTAATAAAACGCCACAAACAAGGCACTCATTTAGATTTAACAAGACAGTTATTGGGTGTTAATCAAGTGACGATTGATTAGTTAAAAACCGTTTATCGCGTTCTAACTGCATAATGCACTGGTGTGGAGCTGCGAAACCGATCTTCCAACTACTCGTCCTGGTGACTAGTTAGCAGACGTTAGCCACGCCGTGAAATGGAAATAAAGCGTGTGACAGCACCAGGGGAGGGTGGAGCATTGTGACAGCACCTGCAGCGAGCCCCAGCGGAGGAACTCTTGGGGTGGGCGGGGAAGAGGGAGTTTAACCTGACTGAATGGAAGCTGCTGTACCAAGAGCTGTTAGATAGTGACACTTTATACACATGGACCCTTCTTTAACTTCCCCATTCCCCGGGCGCTGGGAGTGGTGGGAGGAAGGACACGCAGATCCTGGGTGCTGTTCATTTTTGCACAACGAACTGCGGACAAATATGTGAACCGCCCAGAGAGCTGGTTCCTGGGAACAGACCCAGGCAGTGCAGGGGTTCAGCCAGGACTGGGCAGGGGCAGTGGGAGCACTCTTCCCTGGTGTTTACAAATCCAGCTGCCCTGGCTAGGAATTGCTTATCTTTGGACAATGGGGCACAGACAGGATAATTTGGTGTGTGATCATTGTCACGCCCCCTCCTTTGTCTTCCTTTCAGAGCCAATATCCCAGACCCAGATGGGTTAATACATAATGCAGGCGGGCAAGTAATTGGCTGCCTTTGTATAGCAGTCAGTCATGGCTCCCTGTCCTCTGATCCCCTATTAGTGGCCATGCAAACACTCCTTCCACCTAATTAAGCACAGCTTTGAAACCTCCCTTCCCAATGATGTTCCGGCCCCAAACTAGCAATTCACACATGAGCCACTACCTGTTAAACCAAGAGCCTCCCTCTCTTCTGGGGCACACATCCCTTACCTCCTCCGGGTGACCCAGCTGCTGGAGATGTTTGGGCCCTGAAGGGAGGATGAGATGATAAATGATCTCTGCAAACTCTATATTAAAGAGGTGAAAATGGGATGTTAATATACCCCAAGCCGCTCATCTAGGGAACACATGGGCTCCAGCGTCCCGAACGCCCTGAAACAATGGCAATACACAAGGCTTGGGTGAGATGACACCCCCAAGCCCCTCGTGCGAAGAGCACAATGCTGCCTAGCCTTCACCCATGGTGCAGATGGGGAGTGCAGTGGGACACTCCTGATGGCGCTGCCAGGGCTCAGCCTCTGCACGAAGGGGTCACATCACTTAGGTGCTTAACAGAGTCGTTCTGATTTCAGTTGCTTTTCCTTTGGGTCTGAAACTTAAGCCCAGGAATTTGAGAAATTCCCTTAGCTTCCAAGTATATCTGAAACCTTTGCTTCCCTCTGACCGACTGCAGAAGCCAATCTCTGTCCATCGGGCACCTGAAGCTCCAGGCCCCATTGGTGACTGAAGTTTTTACCTCCAATTCCAGAGTGACAGTAGCAAGCACTTCAGTCACTCTCCACCGGGTCCCTGACTAGCCATATCCAGCACCTGCCTCTGTTAACGTGCGGTGCACACTGAAGGTTTGATTCACAGACCAGTGCAAAACGGGAACTCTACCCATCCAATGTTCCTGCTCAAAATCTTGGAGAGATCTCAATGCCTGGATGTTTGAGAGGCACTCAGAGCTACAGGAAGGGAATGAAAAATAATCATCATAAAAACCTTTGCTTGCGAGCAGTTCAGTGGTTAGGGCACAAGGCTGACATTCTAGAGAGCTGGGTTCAATTCCCTTCCTATGGGACTGCAGGAAAGTCTCTCTGCAGCAGTGCACCCTGATAACAGCACTTCCCCCTTGAACAGGGGTTTTGGGAGCGAGGGTGCATGAACAAGTATGACATGCAAGCTGTCCTGCAGTGACTCAAGAACGTGAGCACCAACCTCATTGGCTGTGAGTTCTATATTTAGATTTCACCAACTGCCTACCAAGTGTGACCTTCTCAGGCATTATAACAGCCTCAACATGGAGTCCCAGACAGTGCCCGTGGGTACTCCGAGCTGTCTCACCATCCTGGTGAGGCTACCTGTGTGATAGATGGTCCGTTACAACAAGAATCACAGCAATATTCAGGTTCCTCCAAGGACCAGTCACTTACCCTAGGTCACCTGCACTTTAGATCTCACACCAAAGACAATGCTTGTAGCTGACCCTATAATAAATTATCTAAAGGTTTGTTATAAAGGAAAAGGAAACAAGGGTTATTTACGAGGTTGAAGTGTGTCACCATAGAGACACACAAACGAATTCCAGTTTTAAGTTTCAAAAAGTAATAGAAGCTTCTATAATAAGCGAGCTCTCTGGGTAGGTCTACACAGAGGTTAAAGACCCAGGGTACAGTCACAGTTGGCCCAAGTCAGCTGACTTATTAGCCTCATGGGGCTCGAGCTGAGGGACTAAAAAACTGCGGTGTGACATTTGGTCTCAGGCTGGAGCTTGAGTTCCAGGAACCCTGAGTGGGGGGAGGATCTCAGAGCCAGAACATCTGCACAGCAATTTTTCAGCACCAGAGCCCGAGCCCCGCCAGCCTGAGTCAGCTGACCCAGGCCAGCTGTGGGTTCTTATCCCTGTGTAGATGTACCCTATGTGTCCTTTAGGGCTAACCCAGGCTAAGCACTGGGTTAGCTTATGCCTAGTAATCCTTCCCCCCTACCCTGGCATCCAAACCACATCAAGATACATTTCCTCCTTGTTAGGGGTTTTTATTCCCTTCCCCACTTCTGCTTTGAGCTGCAAACTCAGCTGGTGGAAGAAACTCACTTGTAAGACTAATCTGGGGGTGGGGGGGAGGTGAGCAAACAAAGAAGTCTTTTGTCCTCGGTAATGTTCCACTATGCTCCACACCCAGCAGGAGGGTGTCGCGGAGTGTGGGGGAGTCAGGGCCCTGCACCCCTCTTCCTGAGATTCACTGTGACTCTCAACCAGCCAGTAAAGCAGAAGGTTTATTTAAGGACAGGAACACAGTCTCAAGCAGAGCGTGTAGGTACGACCAGACCCCCCCCTCAATTAGGTCCCTCTGGGAGGTTCAGGGAGCTTAGACCCCAGCTTGGGGTTCCCTGCGTTGCACCACCCAGCCCAAACTGAAACCAAACCAAAACTCCCCCTGCAGCTCCTCTCTTCCCCCTCCCCCCAGCTCCTCCTCTCCTTTGTTCAGTCTCCCGGGCAGAAGGTGTTAATTCTCCCCACCCCCGTTCCTGGCTCAGGTTACAGCTCAGGTAGCTTCCTTCAAGGGAAGTCCCACATCCCCACTGCAAACCCCCTGCAACATTCCCAGGTCAAATCTGCCCCGCTCCCTGCTCCGTCACAGAGGGTTCTGGCCAAGGTGTGGTGGCAGAGTCTCCTGTACTTGCAGATTTATTAGGTTCACCTGTAGGATCTCTGGGCCTGACATGTACAAGGGCTGCCCGCTGTCCCTGCTGACGATGGGCCAGAGTCTGTTTCATTTAAAGAAAACAAAACCCTTCTCCAGAAATCTCACCCAGCTCAATGTAGTTGTGTGGAGTTGCAGAGTATGCCTCTATTTTTCTCCCTTTGGGTCCCTATTTATTGATCTCAGGCCTTGGCTACACCGTGGCAGTGCTGTGAAGCGTGAGTGTAGTCGCGCCGCCAGCGCTGCGAGAGCTCTCTCGCAGCGCTGCAAGTACTCCACCTCTCCGAGGGGAGTAGCTTGCAGCGCGGCGAGCGAGCGTGCAGCGCTGCGGGCGCTGATTACACTGGCGCTTTACAGCGCTGCACTCGCTGCGCTCGGAGGGGGGCGTTTTCACACCCCTGAGCACAGCAAGTTGCAGCGCTGTACAGCGCCAGTGTAGCCAAGGCCTCAGACACTGACTGATGTGCAGTAACCTTTGGGAGATACCCGGTTTTGGACAAGTGATCATATCTTATATCAGGTAGTCAAGCTTATCCCCGGTGGGCAACAGCCAGCACAGCCTGGGGGTCAGCACTTTGGAGCTTTCTGATACCTTCATGTATTCGCCCTTCCTCTGCTAGTGCTTTGAAGGATTTAATCTTTTATGCTTTGATCCATTTGTGACAGAGCGACCTTGGTATTTTCAAAAACACCAGAGTGACTGTGGGCTTGGCTACACTTGTGAGTTACAGCACAATAAAGCAGCCCCGGGTGCACTAGCTCACTCCCCGTCCACACTGGCAAGGCACGTAGAGCGCTCTGACTCCGCAGCTACAGTGCTGCTGGTACTCCACCTCGGCGAGTGGAATAACATTTGCTGCACCCCCACTAGAGCTCCGCGTCGCCAGTGTGGACGAGGTGTTGCATTACTGCGCTGTGATCGGCCTCCAGAAACGTCCCATAATCCCCTTAAGTCAAGTGGCCACTCTTGTCATTGTTTTTGAATCACTGTAGGAATGCAGAAATGCCCTTTGAAAACTCCGTTTCTGACGGCCGGCTGCTTATTTGCTCCGAGACAAAGCAACCATTACTGTGGAATGCTGTGTGTGAGAGAGAGAGGCAGGTGGGGGAGAATTGGGAAGGGGGGTCTGCTGCTGTCTGAACTTACAAGACAGCATGCTGACATGCTCTCAGCCCCCCAAAAACCCACTCTCTCTCCCCCCACATACACACAACACACTCCCTGTCACACTCCGCCCCTCCCCATTTGAAAAGCACATTGCAGTCACTTGCATGCTGGGATGGCTACCCATAATGCACCGCTCCCAATGCCGCTGCAAGTGCCGCAAATGTGGCCACGCCAGTGTGCTGTTAGCTGTTAATGTGGACAGACTGCAGCGCTTTCCCTACTGTGCTGTACGAAGGCAAGTTTAACTCACAGAGCTCTACATCTGCAAGTGTAGCCATGCCCTTTGAAACGTATCTAATTTTCAAAAGTGACTTATGTACTGAGGAGCCAAGACATATTGACAGGCTCCCAAGTCACTTTTGAAAATGAGACTTAAGCTATGTCTACATTACAGCCTATGTCGGCAAAATTTATGTTGCTCAGGGGTATGAATAATCCACCCCCCTGCATGACATAAGTTACACCAACATAAGCACTGGTGTGCACAGCACTTTGTCGGCAGTAGAGCTTACACAGACATAGCTACCGCTGCTAACGGAGGTGGGTTTTTTATGCTGACAGGAGAGCTGCAGCACTGTACATATCCTAGGCACCTGAGTCACTGAGGTGCTTTTAAACATTCAGTGATTTAATCCCTTGTCTAAATATGTTTTGATGTCCATTTGTGTGTCAATAGGGTTGTGACATTCTATACCTTGGAGAAGTGTCCTGTAACCCCCATATTCTTCATTTATATATAATTGTGATATTGCAGATAAAGCAGGCCATGTGAGGTGTCAGGGGAAAGGTTATGATCTGCTGAAAGTCACTGTTCTATCTAAATATGTATATCATTAGTGCATATGAAGTTATGAAATTATGTTGTATGGTTGTCAGTAAAACATGCTGTAAATTCGGGAATCAACCAGATATTAGCTCCCCAGAGACAACAGCAAGGAACGTAACCAACACCCAGGCGGGGTGTCAAACAACCATCAACAGCTATTGTCCAGCAAGGAGCTACAATTCAATGACTCACCTCCATGAGGCCACATCAGGGAAATTGCTCAACCTTGCCTGGGGATGCAGCAACGCCCCCCCAGACATGCCTGAACTTGTGTTCTCCAAGCACATGGCCTCAGGGTATGAAACAGAACACAGGGGGCCCATGCTTGGCCTTTCTTCTGCCCCCACCTATGCTGCAAGCAACAAGGACACTCAGAAGACTGAAGACTGAAGACTCCAACAGAGGAGACTGGCTCAGGTTTCAAGTGTTTATATTTTGTTTTCTTTTGGTAACTACTCTGACTCTTTGCCTGTCACTTAAAATCTATTTTTTGTAATCAATAAACTGGTTTTACTGTTTATCTTTACCAGTGAGTTTGCCTGAAGTGTGTAGTCAATCTGCTCAGGTTTGCAAAGGCTGATATATATCCACTTTCCATTGATGAAGTGGTGAACCAATGAATAAATTTGCACTGCCCATCTTGAGCAATGCAAGACGGTATATTCCTGAGGTACAAGGCTGGGAGCTGTGAGGATTCGGCTGGTGCCTTTCTCTGTGTGATTCATGAGTGGCTCTGGGAGCATTCATGCAAGCTAGCTGGGTGTGGGGCTCCACATGCAGTTGTACTGAATGATCACAGCACCTGGAGGGGTTTGCTGCTTGTCACTAGCAAAGCATTGTGAGAAACAGCCCAGGCTGGAGAGTTAAGGGGGCACAGCGGTCCCACAGTCCCAGGCTGCACCCCAGGGATCCCGTCATAAGGGTGTTTATAAACTATCTATTCTCATCTACTGTGCAGTCTCATTAATCAAATTCCACTAGCATACCTGGAGTCTTTGACCAGGTCTATTTTAGACTTTAGTCCAAAAAGGGAGGGTTGTATGAAAAATGACGATGTGAATATGCCATAACCTCTGGGTAGTTTTCTCCAAAGTCCTACACAACCTCTGAGAATTATATTTCCCAAATCAGATGTAATCATAGGCTCCGGCTTCCTCTGGGCCCAGGAGGGGTGCTCAACCCCCCCACTCTGCACCAGGCCCCGCCCCCACCCAATCCCTTCCCCCAAGTCCCCACCCCCATCCTACCTCTTCCCATCCCTGCTCCACTCCAGGCCATGCCCACACCACATCCCTTCTCCCAAGTCCCCATCCTCGCCCCGCCCCGCCTCTTCCCCGCCCAGTTCTGCCCCCTTCCCTGAATGTGCCCCATCCCTGCTCCTCCCCGCTGGTGGACAGGAGACGCTGGGGGGGGGGGGGTGCTGCTGCCAGTGGGTGCTCAGCACCCACTAATTTTTTTCTGTGGGTGCTCCAGGACTGGAGTTGGTGCCTATGGATGTAGCCCTCCAGGAGCTTACCTAATTCCTGGGGCTCTGTATGCTGGTAGCTCAGAGAGAGGCACATTGTCCCTGGTAGAGAGGGGGAGCCAAGGGCAGACTCTGAGTCTGTTCGGCAACCAGTTGGGAGTGAGATATCCTTCCCAGGGAGCCCTGAAGGGAGGAGAAGCCATTCTGGGGAGTAGTCTGGAGCCTGCCAGGGTAAGGGGCAGGATTGGCTCACTGCGTGGGGGGCAGTGAGTCCCAGGCCTGCATGCAAGGTTCCCCCTGAGAACTGGCCTCTGGGGACCTGAAAGCAAGATCCTTCAGCTTGAACCTTTCCTGCTCCAAGGCAACACCCAGCTCGTAGAGTTTTGTCGGGAAAACTTCCCCCAGCCCGGCTGAGTTAGCCCCCCAGCCCCCTAGGTGAGATCAGTCACCACATGGCCAGCTCTGCTCCCGGGCTCGTCCAGGGCTGCCGCCTGCTGGGAGTGTGTCTGAGCACTGGGGCAGGAGACTACAGTTTGGAGTTTAGTAGAGTTATTGTAACCTGCACCATGAGCCCTGCACCCCTTAGTGGGGAGGGGAAATCCTGGCACCAGAAGCAGCCTGACTCCTGCATGGAGAGGACGCCTGCCAGCAGCGCTCATCAGCCCCTCTGCAGTGCTGAGGAGTCCAGAGCCATCTCTGAGCCTGCGGATCCGTCGTGGAGTTGTGAGTGCACCATTCTTCAGTTAGCTAGTCAGGGAAATTGTCTGGGAGATCCCTACTCCTCAAACCCGGGGGGGAAGGTTTGGGGTTTGTATCACCTGTTGCCTATTCAATCTGCAGAGGGACGTACCACCCCACCACGTGAGAGTCCTTTGGGCTGTATTGAACCCAGTCAGCCACATTGCTAGCTGCTGCATGAAAGATCTTGTGGTCACAGTCATCAAGGGCCCCTATGAAGTACGCGTACCAATGGGACACTAACTGTACGTTTGCTATATCAGGTCACATGACTGGGGAAATTCACAGGTATTATCAGCATGTACATCGGTGACCCTGAGAATATGTTTTACCCTGTTATGTTACATTTACCTTCTGTTTAATAGAATTACTGTTACATACATTATAATGTGTTTGTGTTATCACTTGGTAGTCTGCAACTATCTGCAAGTCAGTGGGGGTTACCCTGTGATTAGAATTTTCCTCCCAAGCTGCCCTGGTAACCCTGCCAGGAAGGAGCAAGGCATGGGGAGGCACTTACAGCCTGCAGAGAGGATGGCAGGATCCAGAAGAACAAAATAAACAACAATAAAATAAAAAAGGAAATACAAGTAAAATATATTAAAAAGGTAAACATATAACTATTAAGAAAAAACACACACACAAAAAGAAAGAAAAAAGAAGTACAATTGTAAAACCGAGGGCGAGAGTCCATGGGGCTTGTGCTCCTATATCATAGGTGAGGAGCTCTGATGTGTGCCCCCGTGTCCTCCTCTCTGTCCCCCGTGTGGACAGGGCTAGACAGCAGTCTCACTCCGGCCATGCAGCCACCCCAGCCTGGGAGTGAGGGGCGGCGCCCTCCCGGGCTTCCGGACCCACAGACAAAGCCCGGGGGGAACCACTCCCATTTATACTTGCTGGACACAAGGCTCTTGCTCGTGTTGTACAGGAGGCTAAGCGACCCCCCTGTTATACACTGAGCAATGAGGGCTCCCTCCGTGTGGGGCAGAGGCGAGACCCTGCGCTCCAGGGACGAGGTAGCTGGTGGACAGACCCCGCCGGAGCGGGGAATGTCGGCAGGCGCCACTCTGCCTTGGACGGAGTCATCTCCACTTGAGCAAGTGAGACTCCCCGCAACCGCCAGGCACCTCTTCCGTCAGTGGACGGTGACCCTGACTCCGAGAGAGACCCCCGGGAGAGCGAGAGAGAGATGGGGTGTCCCTCAGCTGGGCCCCCTGGGGCGAGATTCAGCCCAGCCGCAGCGGGGTACACAAGTAGGGTTACCATATTTTGAGCCTCCAAAAGGAGGACACTCCACGGGGCCCCGGCCCCGTCCCCAGCCCTGCCCACGCCCCCCACGCCCCAACTCCGCCCCTTCCCCAAAAGTCCCCGCCCCAACTCCGCCCCCTCCCCTGCTTCCCGCGAACATTTGATTCGCGGAAAGCCTGAAGCAGGTAAGGGGGCAGTGCGGGGGAGGAGGCACGGCCCAGTCTGGCCCCCCCGGCGTCTCCAGCCTGGGTCGGCTCGGGCCCTGGGGTGCCGGCCCGGCCCCCGGGTCCCCGGCCGAGCACCCCCGGCCCGCCCAGCACTGCTGGTCCCCGGCCCGGCCCCCGGCCCCCCGGCCGAGCACCCCCAGCCCGGCCCCCGGCCCGGCACTGCACCGCCGGCCCGGCCCCCGACTCGGCACCGCACCGCCGGCTCGGCCCCCGAGCCCCCGGCCCGGCCCAGCACCGCCAGCCCCGCATGTCCCGATTTTCCCGGACATGTCTGGCTTTTTGGGATTTCCCCCCGGACGGGGATTTGGAACCCAAAAAGCCGGACATGTCCAGGAAAATCCGGACGTATGGTAACCCTATACACAAGGTAGTAGGTGGAGAGGGGAAGGAGAGAGAGAGCCAGGCTGGAGGCCTCCGGGCTCTGCTCCCCTCTCTGCACCAGCCTGAGTGGGGGGCCTCAGGGCTTTTCCCAGCGTGTACCCAGCTCACCCAACCTTGTGTCATGGGTCTGGGCCAAGCCTTCGGAATGAGGGGAGAGAAAAGGGCAACGCTGCCTCTGCCCAGGCTGTGCAGAGAATCACCCCGCCCTTCTGGAACTACCTCTGGGGACCCAGCTGGGATTGTAGCTCATTGAGACTTCCAGAGCCTGGCCCCATTGCGGTCACTCCATGAGGTAGAACAGAAACACCTGCCTTTAAAATTCAACTGTATCTAGGGTGACCCCACCTGTATTTCAAGTTCCGTAATAGAGGACACTGCTGCGGGGGGGGGGGAGCTCGAGGGGGTGTTTTGGGGTGCTGGAGGGGTGTGTGTACTGGGAGATGGTATTTGGGAGGTGCTGGACAGAGTATTTGGGGTGTGTAAGAGCAGGGGTGCCTCTCGGGACCGGGGGACCTCCCGCAGGCATGCTGCCGAAGGCAGCCTGACTGCCGCCCTCAGGGCGACCGGCAGACAGCACCCCAGGCAGGCGCTTGCTGCGCTGGTGCCTGGAGCCGCCCCTGGTTGTCCCCCATAACGTCCATTCTTCTCCCCCCCACACCCTACGGAGCACTCCCCTTTTCTCCCCCGCCAAGGAGCACCCTTCTCTCTCTCTCTCCTCCCCTCCGGCAGGGCTGGGTTGGGTGTAGGGTGACCAGATCACAGAGGCGAAATATCGGGACGCGGGGGGGGGGGGGGGGGGGGAGGGAAGGGGGCGGAGCCAAAAAATAAAAAAGCCGGTAGGGAGAAGAAAAAAAAAAAAGCACAAACAAGCGGGAAGCGCCTTGCTGGTGCCGGTAAACAGCGGCCCCCGGGTCCCGGGATGCAACAACCCCCGCCCGGAGCCCGATGCCGCGGAGATGGGCACGGACAGGGGGAGCACCCCCGCCAAGTCCCTGCGCGGAGACCGTCCTGGGCTGGCCGCGGGCACGCCAGCGTGTGGCAGCCCCTTCCCTGGCAGGCTTCAGCTCCCCGCGGGCCCGGGAGTGCAGAGCTGTAGCTACCTTCGCGCCACTGGGCTACACCCCGCTGGAGAAGCGGGACCTTGCCGCGGCCCCCAGGCCGGGACTCGCCCAAGCATCGCGGGACGGGATCGCCTCACCTAGGGTCGCACACCCAGCCAGGCATGCACTGCTCCCCCCGCCCTGCCCCCCGGAGGCAGACAGACTCTAATTATCCCCAGCACCGCGGCGGAGCCGCAGCCCGACCGGCCCTTCCAGCTGCTACTCCGCCTCTCCCTCGCCGCGTGTCAGGCAGAGGCATGTGCCTGGCACCCAGCGCCAACTACACCCCTCCAGGGCCGGAGCGCACGTGGCGGAGGTGAAGCCCCAAGGAACCAGAGTCCCCACGCGGACAGCTGCTGCCCCCCCACCCATGGGCGCATAGGGAGCCGGTTCCCCAGGCTGGACCCGGGGCTGCCCCTCTGCAGGTACCCCCACCCTCCTGCCTGCGATTGGGCCAGGGCCAGGCCGGACTCACCCCGCTGTTCCCCGGGCCTCCTCCCTCCAGCGCTTGCCTGGGAGGGAGGAGGAATGCGGCGTACTTCGGAAAGAGGCGGGGATTTGGGGAGGGATCCAATGGGGCAGTGAGGGGGTGGGGCCAGGGCGAGGATTTGGGGAGCTATCCAATGGGGGAAGGAGGGGGCGGAGTTGGGGCGAGGGAGGGGGCGCGAGCCAGAGCGGAGGGCAAAAATTGCTTGTTTGTCCAGTGTCCCGACCAAACATCGGTCGGGACGCGGGACAAACGAGCAAATATCAGGACAGTCCCGATAAAATCGGGACGTCTGGTCACCCTAGTTGGGTGAGGTGTTGCGGGGGAGGGGGAGGCTAGCTGGCTGCCTGCTGAGGAATGAAAGTGAAAGTAACTCACTTCCTCGCAGCCAGCCAGGATTGGAATGGTCACACGTGGCTGGGCTGGGGATAGCCACATAGCATGTGTGAAAAATCAGGAGGGGGGGTTGGGATAGGGTGAGCAGATGTCCCACTTTTATAGGGACAGTCCCAATTTTTGGGTCTTTTTCTTATATAGGCTCCTATTTCCCCACCACCACCCCCTGTCCTGATTTTTCACACTTGCTGTCTGGTCACCCTAGGTGTGGGTAATTGGTGCCTATATAAGACAAAGCCCCAAATATCTGGATCTGGTCACCCTAGCTGGGGAGCGCGTCTCTCCCCCGGGCTGGCAGCGATCCATCTCATCCGGGGGGAGCTGCGCAGGGCAGGATGAGCTGCTGTGGCTCCATGGGTGCCCCGTCCCTGAAATCAGATGCTGGGCTAACTTCACCATGGTCCGTGGGGCTGGCGGTGGTGCCCATTGGCTAGGGTTACCATACGTCCGGATTTCCCCGGACATGTCCTCCTTTTGTGTGCTAAAAATAGCATCCGGGGGGAATTTGTAAAGCACTCACAATGTCCGGGATTAGCAGAGCGAGTGGCTAGGAGGGCTGCAGGGAAGTCCCGGGCTGGACTCAGGAGCAGCTGTAGAGGAGCCGGATCCGCCCTGCATTCTGAGCCAGCAGCTCCCTTGCAGCCCAGTCCGGCAGCACTGTGCAGGGCCAGACCGGGTTTTGTTGTGCAGGGCCAGGGACCAGGTTTTGTTGTGCAGGGGAGCTCAGCCACGTGTCCGGCTCGCACAGAGCCCAACACTCTGTTCTGAGCAGCAGGGTAAGGAGGTCAGGGGGCAGGAAGGTTCTGGAGGTGGAGGTCAAGAAACGGGAGGGGCTTTTTGGGGGGAGTGGAGAAAGTTTTGGGCAGTCAGGGTACAGGTAGGGGGTAGGGTCCTTGGGGGCAGTTGGGGGGGGTCTTAGGAGGGGGCAGTTAGGGGACAAGGAACAGGGAGTCTTAGGTAGGGGGTGGGGTTCTGGAGGGCAGTTAGGAGCAGGGGTCCCAGGAGGGGGCAGTCAGGGGACAAGGAGCAGGGGGGGAGTGTTTGGGAGTTCTGGGGGGGGCTGTCAGGTGGCAGGGGTGGGGAGATGGATCGGAGCAGTCAGGGGACAGGGAGCAGAGGGGTTTAGATGGGTTGGGAGTTCTGGGGGGGCTGTCAGGGGGTGGGGAGTGGTTGGATGGGGCATGGGAGTCCCAGGGGTCTGTCTGGGGGTGGGGGTGTGGATAAGGGTTGGGGCAGTCAGGGGACAAGAGGCAGGGAGGCTTAGATAGGGAGTGGAGTCCTGGGGGGCAGTTAGGGGCAGGGGTCCCAGGAGGGGGCAGTCAGGGGACAAGGAGCAGGGGGGGAGTGTTTGGGAGTTCTGGGGGGGGCTGTCAGGTGGCAGGGGTGGGGAGATGGATCGGAGCAGTCAGGGGACAGGGAGCAGAGGGGTTTAGATGGGTTGGGAGTTCTGGGGGGGGCTGTCAGGGGGTGGGGAGTGGTTGGATGGGGCGTGGGAGTCCCAGGGGTCTGTCTGGGGGTGGGGGTGTGGATAAGGGTTGGGGCAGTCAGGGGACAAGAGGCAGGGAGGCTTAGATAGGGAGTGGAGTCCTGGGGGGCAGTTAGGGGCAGGGGTCCCAGGAGGGGGCAGTCAGGGGACAAGGAACGGGGGGAGGGTTGGGGGTTCTGGGGGGGCGGGAAGTGGGAGGGGCAGGGGCGGGGCTAGGGCGGGGCTCCTCCCGTCCTCTTTTTTTCTTGCTGAAATATGGTAACCCTACCATTGGCGTGTGATCGGACCTGAGGGTTTGCTGCTGCTGTTGCCACTCTGCACCCCAAGAGGTGGATTTTGGGGTCCTGCAGTTTTCCACCTATCTCCTCTACTGCAGCTGTTGGACCAGCAGGCTGGGGGGTGAGCCAAGCATGAAAGCAGGACTGTGTTGCCATTTAGATTGTCATTTAACAACTTTGTTTGCCAAAAATGCTTGCTAACAATCCTGAATTCAATTTCAATATATTTTTTTAAATCAATATCTTAGCCAAAAACAGAAAATTAAGTTGTTGACAATTATTTGTGACAATTATGGTTTGGGGCAGGGCGTGGGCCAGTTTTCATCAGAGAAACAAAAAATGTTGACTGACTTTCCTATAGCCCCGTTACTGCTAAATAGAGCCTCCAACAACTGTAATATCTCATCCCCTTACTAGTGTATAGAGCAGGGGTCGGCAACCTACGGCACGTGCCAAAGGTGGCACACAAGCTGATTTTTGATGGCACACGGCGGCGGGCTGAGCGGCTCAGCCCACCGCCGCTCTGGGGTTCCGGCTGCTGCCCCATTGCCAGCCGGGGTCCCAGCCGCCGGCCCCACTCAGCCCCTGCTGCTGGCCTGGGGACCCCCAAGGAACCCCAGACTGGCAACGGGCTGAGCAGGCCGGTGGCTGAGACCCCGTCTGAGCCACTCAACCCGCTGCCGGCCTGGGGTTCCATTCACTCACCGGCAGTGGACTGAGCGGGGCCGGTGGGGGCTGAGTGGGGCCGGTGGGGGGCTGAGCGGGGCCGGCGGCTGGGACCCCGACTGGCAAGGGGCCGGCAGCCGGAACCCCAGAGCAGCAGCAGGCTGAGTGCTGCCGGCACCCCAGACTGGCAACGGACTGAGCCACTCAGCCCCCGCGCCGGTCCCGCTCAGCCCGCCAGCGGCCCGCTCAGCCTGCTGCCGGCTGAGTGAATGGAATCCCAGACCAGCAGTGGGTTGAGTAGGGCCAGTAGCTGGACCCCAGACCGGCAGTGGGCTGAGCGGGGCTGGTGGCTGGAACCCCAGACAAGGATCCCAGGCAAGGATCACACTAAATTGATAAGATCTGCATTTTAATTTGATTTTAAATGAAGCTTCTTAAATATTTTAAAAACCTTATTTACTTTAAATTAGGGTTACCATTCGTCCGGATTTACCCGGACATGTCCTCCTTTTGTGTGCTAAAAATAGCGTCCGGGGGGAATTTGTAAAGCACTCACAATGTCCGGGATTAGCAGAGCGAGTGGCTGGGAGGGCTGCAGGGAAGTCCCGGGCTGGACTCAGGAGCAGCTGTAGAGGAGCCGGATCCGCCCTGCATTCTGAGCCAGCAGCTCCCTTGCAGCCCAGTCCAGCAGCACTGTGCAGGGCCAGACCGGGTTTTGTTGTGCAGGGCCAGGGACCAGGTTTTGTTGTGCAGGGGAGCTCAGCCACGTGTCCGGCTCGGCTGCACAGAGCCCAACACTCTGTTCTGAGCAGCAGGGTAAGGAGGTCAGGGGGCAGGAAGGTTCTGGAGGTGGCAGTCAAGAAACGGGGGGGGCTTTTTGGGGGGAGTGGAGAAAGTTTTGGGCAGTCAGGGTACAGGTAGGGGGTAGGGTCCTGGGGGGCAGTTGGGGGGGGTCTTAGGAGGGGGCAGTTAGGGGACAAGGAACAGGGAGTCTTAGGTAGGGGGTGGGGTTCTGGAGGGCAGTTAGGAGCAGGGGTCCCAGGAGGGGGCAGTCAGGGGACAAGGAGCAGGGGGGGAGTGTTTGGGAGTTCTGGGGGGGGCTGTCAGGTGGCAGGGGTGGGGAGATGGATCGGAGCAGTCAGGGGACAGGGAGCAGAGGGGTTTAGATGGGTTGGGAGTTCTGGGGGGGGCTGTCAGGGGGTGGGGAGTGGTTGGATGGGGCGTGGGAGTCCCAGGGGTCTGTCTGGGGGTGGGGGTGTGGATAAGGGTTGGGGCAGTCAGGGGACAAGAGGCAGGGAGGCTTAGATAGGGAGTGGAGTCCTGGGGGGCAGTTAGGGGCAGGGGTCCCAGGAGGGGGCAGTCAGGGGACAAGGAACGGGGGGAGGGTTGGGGGTTCTGGGGGGGCGGGAAGTGGGAGGGGCAGGGGCGGGGCTAGGGCGGGGCTCCTCCCGTCCTCTTTTTTTCTTGCTGAAATATGGTAACCCTACTTTAAATACAACAATAGTTTATTTATATAATATAGACATAGAGAGAGACCTACAAATGTTAAAATGTATTCCTGGCATGGGAAACCTTAAATGACAGTGAACTTGGCACACCACTTCTGAAAGGTTGCCGACCCCTGGTATAGAGTGACCATATGTTGTACTAAGACTTGCATCTGAAGAAGTGAGGTTCTTACCCACGAAAGCTTATGCTCCCAGTACTTCTGTTAGTCTCAAAGGTGCCACAGGACCCTCTGTTGCTTTTTACAGATTCAGACTAACACGGCTACCCCTCTGATACTAAGATAGCAAGACTCTTGCTTTTTTTCCCAGTGAGTCAATATAGCTTTTGCCAGCCCACAGGTTGGGCAGCCAATGTCTTACATTTTCACAATGTTTTGTCCAACTTTCATAAAGTAAATACATGGTTAATACGAGTTAAAAAGGCCAGGGACACTTCCTTGTGACGAATCTGTGTAGCAGATCATGCTAGAGCTGTGAAAATGTCAGTTTTTGATGGAACTTTAGAGGCAGTGATTTATCATGTATTTCTGGCAGTGCCCAAAATGTGCTGCTATTGCTAATGTCTTTCCAAACAAAAATGAGGCACAATAGGACTTGTGTAACATTTCTGTGCTACCTTAATCTAGATGAGATGATTCTGTGCTGACTTCATTTTGGTCACTTTGTGCTTTACCTAGGAGTAAAACTAGGGGTTATATTTCCCCACTGCTTGGAAACCCAGCTTATTAAACTGGATAATGCCATTGATCTATTTACAGTAGAAGGTTGATATAGAGTTGTAACTAACATTAAGACTGATGCCCACTATACATTTAAAACTAAAAAGTGGCTTTGTAAAAATGACCTGGGTTTCCAACTCTATTGTGTCTCAGTCAGGGCGGAGCGCGTTGTGAGGTGTCTTCACACTAGCTCAAGGTCACAGCGCAAGAACCTAGAGAGCCTCCTGAAGCACGGTGATAGTTTTGATTTAAATGGACTTGAACTGTACGAAGAATTGAGGACACTGTCACCAATGTTGCCACATGCAAAATCGGTGATGGACATTGTACAGTTTATTCATACCAGCAAACTTGTTGACATATATCCTAATGTGTACATTGTCACTCGTATTCTACCGACAATTCCTGTAACAGTAGCATCAGGAGAATGGAGTTTCTCAAAACTAAAGCTCATTAAAAACTATCTCCGTTCTACAATGAGTCAGGAATGCTTGCCTGGTCTTGCTATTCCTGCAATCGAACAAGACATCACTTTGTCTTTGTCATACAATGACATTATTACTGCTTTTGCAGCCAAAAAAAGCCAGAAAGATTGCTTTTAATTAAAAACAACTCCTTGTTTCAATACCTCTTCATATAAATTTCCAATAAAATGTTGACAAATTAAAAAAATTATATTATTTGCATCATTCTGTCAAATCAGAATTTTTTCTATAGCGCTACTTCTTTAGTGCTAGTCCATCGGCATTACAGTGTGCTTAATTAAGTTAAACGGGGTTTAATAACATGCATGTGGCAAGTTTTCCAATACTGTCAGCTTATGTTTGTGTTGTTAAGAGCAAGTCAGGCACAGGGGCACCAGTTTAATAATCCCGCCTAGGGCACCATAAATCCTAAGGACGGCCCTGGGGCCATGTAAGTGCCATGGACAGGAGTAAATTGGATGCATGCTGATTTGGGTGGTTTCAATCTGATTCCAGGAACTGCCCTTATTCCCCCAGAGAAACTACTCTCTCTAAATTATCCCTTGAGCTTTCCGTCGAAACACTAGTTTTCCTGAAGGAGACAGGGAAATATTTCCCCTTCTGCCAGGGGGAGCACAGCCCAACTGGCCCAGTGCATTATGGGGAAGTTAATGTGTACTCCCTGACGCATGTGTCACTGGCCACTGTTAGAGGTGGATATGAGATGGACTAATGGTCAATTCCAATGGAGCCTCCCTGTTACAGCTGTCTGTGTGAAGCTCCCTGGGCCAGTCTCATTTCAATGACACTGGTGTAAAAGCAGAATATCAGTGATGTCAGTGGCGCTCCTCCCAAGTCATGCCAATGTCACGGAGCTCAGAAGCTGTCGGCCTGTACTTATTATCCCCCTGCACCGTGCATGGACAATAGCGGGCGGCCTTTTTTGAAAGTGAACAAGCGTAGGGCTAATTCGTCCCGATTTGGTGCTTAAATTGCACCTTCAAAATGTGCTTAACGCATCCCGCTTTGTGCACTGGGCACTGGACAGACTCTAGCCGGTGCTCTGCGCACAGCCCCAGTCCTGCCGGCCCAACTGCCCATGTGCAGGCATGAAGATGGCTTTTGTGTGTGGGCAGCAGGGGCCGGTGCTATCTTGTCAGTGCGAGCTTGGAAGATGTGGCCCGCACAGCCAGGCTGTTCCGGGACAGCCGCGCTTTCCCCAGGCACAGTCTGTGCCCACCGAAATGACGCCTGAACTTTTTGCACTTGCAGGGAATTGCAGGTCCGGATCCTGTGACCAAGGCCGCAAGGGACCTTACCTGTTTCCATCAAAACGGCAAGATTTGCACCCGCCGTTCATTGTGGATGAAAACACATCAAAGCTGCTGCACACAAACCTCTTAAAAATCTGGTCCTTATTCGTGTTTGTTTTCCTTCAAAAGTCCAGCTTGACCTGGAGCATCTGGGAGTCGGGGGGAGATTGGCAGGTCACTGCCCAGCCTTGCTGAATATTTCCTACTTGCTGCTTTCTCAGCAAACCCCATCCTAATGGCAGCACCACCTGGGCAGGAGGAGGCCGCAGTCATTATTCCGCGTTAATAGGCAGCCTGAGCTACTGCAGTGGCATTTGATTCTGATGCCAGTTCACAGTGTCTCTTTGAATCATCCCTGGCTGACTCCTTGAACACAGGCCTCTGGGTCTGTTTCACATGTGCTCTGTTTTTCCTGGTCTACCTGGAAATTAATGCCATTTTTATGAACAACCCCCAAGTCTCCCCCAGCCGTACGGCACATGGAATTCACACTAAGCAGTCACGCCACATACCGCGGTGTATAAATATTCAAACCAATGAATTTTTCAGACAGCTGAGCAGATACAGTCAACAGACAGAGAGAGAGAGAGAGACTCAGCCTCCCTAGGGATATGATAATAGGCAGAACTGATAGGGATTTACATTCCCGGCATAGACACTGAGAAGCACAGGGGTTTGTATTTCATTCATTTGCCCATACAAATGTCTTGTCACTTGCCATTATACTCCTATTCACCAGCCTGCAGCTAGTTAGCACATTGCCCTGTTCCTGCCAGTGGGGTCTGGGCGGAGGCCATGGGAGAGTTGCTGTCATTCAGCAGTTGCATGATCAGTGCCAGGGCAAGCTCCCGGGCCAAAAACTTGCCCCACCCAGCAAGCAAAGCAGGCCAAAGTGTCCCTTGGAAATGGCCATTTCAGCCCGGCCAGGGTGATGGAGGGCTTGTTTTAGACGACCCATCTGATCTCTCTCGCTGAGAGCAGCACTAGCGCTGGATCTTAGCAAAGGAAAGGTGTGACATGGGCTGGTCATGGCAGAGTGTGTTCAGGCCAATTCACTGGTGTATTAATATAGTTCAAGTATAAGAGTGTATTTGGCATTTAAACTCCATGAAAACTAATAGGACATTGTTTTCACGTAGGGCAGGTCTTCACTACAGGGGGGGGGTGTCGATTTAAGATACGCAAATTCAGCTACGCGAATAGCGTAGCTGAATTCGACGTACCGCAGCCGACTTACCCCGCTGTAGGGATGGCAGCAAAATCGACCTCTGCGGCTTCCCGTCGACGGCGCTTACTCCCACCTCCGCTGGTGGAGTAAGAGCGTTGATTCGGGGATCGATTGTCGCGTCCCAATGGGACGCGATAAATCGATCCCCGAGAGGTCGATTTCTACCCGCCGATTCAGGTGAGTAGTGTAGACCTAGCCTTAGCTGTATCCTACTGTGGTGTAATAGCCCCATTTACATTGTGTACACCCCTGTAACCAAATAACCCACCAAAGAAGCCTCATGAATGCTAGTAAAGGACTTCAACAGAAAAGTGCTAATTTCAAAGCCCGTGGCCCTTGTGCGTAGTGACCAGAGGTCAGAGACTCAAAGTGCATTCCTCACTCACCCTCACCAGAGGGAAAGCCCACATGGGTGGAGGCACTGGCAGCTTGCTTTCTGTCAGAAGAAGCTATACGCAGGCTTCAAGGAAAGATGCTTCATCTCTGCACCGTTTGGACTCTTACAGGGAAGTGTACTGGATGCAAAGCAGAGATCCCCAGAGACAATCTGGGTCCCCTGACAAGACTTTTACATCACTGCTACCATTGGGAATTACAAACTGTAACTCACCAGTGCATACATTTTACCTGCTTGAACCTCTCAATAACTCACTTCCTTTTCTTAGCAGATAAACCTTTAGTTAGTTTACTATAGAATTGGCTGCCAGCGTTGTCTTTGGTGTAACATTCAGAGTATCAATAGATCTGGGTAAGTGACTGGTCTCTTGGGACTGGGAGCAACCGGATGTGCTGTGATTTTTGCTTTAAGCGACCTTTTATCACAAAGTCCAGGTTGTCTGAGTGGCAAGATATGCTGGAGAGTGGAAGGGGCTGTCTGTGACTCCATGGTAAGGCTGGTATAGTGATCAAAGCTTCTTTTCATTTTACATGGGAAACTGTGTCTCTCCCCTCCCTTACATTCCCCTTGCCTGCCCCACCCATCCCTTGCCCTACACCCTGCAATGAGGTTCAGTAAAATGCAGGGACTAGAGTTGTGTCTGGCACCTGTAAAGGTGGGGAGGGGTGGGGGGGAGATCACTTATGCCCTTCCCACCCTGGCAAAGAGCAGACACATTCTGACCTGCTACATACACTATCATGCACCCAGCTGTTCAGGCTATAAACTGTTCCAAACAATTAAACATACTATTCCAAAAGCCAGTGTGGGCGAGCGGTTAGAGCATTGCACTGGGCCTCAAGAGACCTGGGATCCATTGCTGGCTCCACTGCCGGATGACCGTGTACATGTCACTTCGCAGCTCTGAGCCTCAGTTTCTCCATCTATGAAATGGGGACATTGATGCTGCTCCCCCTTTGTGAAGTGCTCTGGGATCTAGTGATGAAATGAGCTCTGTAAGAGCTAGAAATTGTTATAGAGCAAACGAATGTAGAGAGTGGCTGGCACACAAGCCAGGCTGGCAGGATGCGCAGTTCCAACACACCGCCACCTGGCAGGGCAAGGGCCACTTACACAGCGAGGGGGCTATGGTCCACTTCACTCCTATTCCCTAGGCAGCCTTTGTGAGGGGTGGTGGGGGCTACAGAAGCATCCCTTCAGAGGGATGGGGGCCAGGCTGCCTTGGCTTGGCTCTGCAGTGCGGTCTCTAGCACGCTTGGCTGTCCTTCCTCCTGTTCTCTCGTGCTCCTGGCAAGCTGGAGATGACTTTGCAATGCGAGAAGGCATCAGCAGAAGCCAGTGGCACACGTGCACTGGCGTTTGTGTGGATGCTCTTGAAAACATGAACCAATGTGATTTGGTGGCAAGTATACAGAGATGTGTCCTGGAGCAGGGAGGGGAAAGTGATTGCTTTATGTCTCCCATGAGGGCAGCCTCGCTTCTGGACACCCCAGTTCTGGGAAGATGTTGGTAAGCTGAAAGGGACCCAGCAAAGAGAAACAAGAATGGTCACGTAGCTGGCAGGACTGATTCAGGGGGAAAGCTCAGAAGAATTATATCAGTGTCACGAGGCTAAGTGGGTCCATAATGACTAATGGTGCAAGAACCAGGAAGAGACAAGCACCATTATGGGCGTATGGGACAGATGTGCTGCCCACCCTGCCTGGTGTGAATGTGACCAACTTTATAACTACAGATGACCTTCATCTCATCATTTGTGTTCCGTGTGGGCTCTCCTTAAAGCTAGCCGTAATCCTCTCGCTTGAGCCGTGCTGCATGGAAAGGGTCCGTCTCTATTTGCATGGTAATGAAGTGCTGCTGAAGGTGCTCTCTGGAAGGGTTAGCCACACTGCAGAGTGGCTAATGGACATGTCTGGCAAGACTTAGGGGAAATTAATACTTCCAGACAATCTAATCTACTCACATGGTGATGTATGTTTGCAACAGGAAGAGAGATTGTTTGACATAAGCTATTAACAGACAATGAATATGGTCCCTGACACTCTGTGTTAATGAGCAGACTTTGCAGCCAGGAAGTGACCCTTTTGTGAAAGGGCCCTCCAAAGGAACAGGGGCTGGGGTGGCTGGGGACCACAGACAGATGCTCTTAGATGCTTGGTGTGTTGCTCTTTTCTCCAGCAGGGGTCAGAGGCTTTCCCTTCATGGTTGAGATCCAGGTAACCTGGCCATACTCAGTGACTGTGGTGAGTTTCAGCCCCGCTGTGCATTCAGCAAGGTTTGGCCATCTTTCAACGTTAGGATTTTCTCTCTGTTTCAGAAAAAATTGCCAATAAAAATAGTTTGATTCAAGTCCCAGTGAACTGGGGTCGAGTGTCTCCAGGGCAGTCACTGGCTGCTTCACTCAGAGCAAACTGAACTTACATCTGAGGCAGAAGAGAAAGGTGAAGGTCCTGGGTCATAAGGCTGACGACGGCTGAGGCAGGGCGTATTATTGCCTAGGCCAACAAGGCCTAGGCCTAGGGTGGCAAATTTGCCGGAGCGGCAAATTTGCTCTTGCCCCCTCCCCAACTCCTCCCCTTCCCCAATTCCCCGGCCCGCCTCCTCCCCCAGGCGCGCCGCGCTTCCCTCCTTCCACCCCCTCCCAGGCTTGCCGCGTTGGGAGGGAGGGAGAAGGGGAGTTGTGGCGCGCTCGGAGGAGGCGGAGCAGAGGTGAGCTAGGGCCCGCGGTCGCGGGGAGTAACGGGGGGCCGAGAACTGCTCCCCGGCCTGCCCCAGCTCACCTCTGCTCCACCGCCGCCGCCATCCCCCAAGCACGCCGCAACTCCTCTTCTCCCCCCTCCCTCCCAGGCTTGCCGCGCGAAAGCGCTGGGAGGGAGGGAGGAGAAGCGAGTAGCGGCGCGTTCGGGGGATAGCGGAGGTGAGCTGGGGCAGGCGGGCACGGGGAGTAACTCTTGGTGCGGGAGGGCAGGGAACCACTCCCTGCCCCAGCTCACCCCTGCTCTACTGCCACCATCCCCCGAGCGCGCCACAACTCCCCTTCTCCCCCCCGCCCTGGCTTGCCGTGGGGGAGCGGAGGTGAGCTGGCGGGGGTGGGGGGGCGGCAATGTTTTTGACGGCCTAGGGGCGGCAAATTTGTTAATCCGCCCCCGGGCTGAGGTCTTCTCCGATGCAGTGTCACTCATGAGCTGAGTAGCAAAAGGAAACGACCGAAGAACCACCAAGCAGCGGTTATTTTGGCACAAGGGCAATGTAACCAGAAGAAACTCAGTTAATCCGAGAAAGGGAATTGAGATGAGATGATTGTGGTTAGCATCCTAGGGGATGTGGCCCTATTGCCTGAGTCGTCTGAAGCGAGGCTGGAGCAAGCCCCAGAGAACAGGCTGTGTGGACAGAGTATACAGCGTAATGAGGATGGATATCCATAAGCACAACCAGGGCCGGCCTTAGGGAAAAAGGTGCCCTGGGCAAACTTGTATTTTGTTGCACCTGGCCTCCACTGCCTCCTCAGACTCCCCCCCTCACCCATCACCCTTGGACCCTGCTGCCTTTCCCCTCATTGCCCTGAGCTCCCTTCTGTGGCCTCGCACCCTAGGACCACCCCACTTCTTGCCTCTTGACCATGGCGCCCCCCCTGACCACAGCGTCACCCATGTTGCCCACCCGTAAGGCCAGCCCTGGGCACAGCACAGCAGCCGCTGCAGGGCTCTCTGCGCCCTAATATGCCCTGTCAATGGCACTTGCTTGGGGGGGGGGCGGTGAAAGCCTTCCCCAGCCAATAGCCCTATAGGCAGTTTGCAGGGAGCCAGAGGGCTCTGCAGAGAAATGGAGCAGACTGCAGCTGCCTTCAGTTCTGAATACAGAAGAGTAGCCCCGTAGAGCCACTTGGCTCAAGATGGAGCGTTGCATGCTGGGCCCCTCAGCGCCGCATTCAGAATGAGGGATGCCATGAGCCACAGTCTAGGATATTGTGGGACATGGTTCGCTCCTGCTATGGCTGCTCCGTAGCCCCCCCCTTTTCAGCCACACCCTTAACCTCTCTTTAATATACCTTATGTTTTGGGGGCGAGGGATACGCTCAGTTCCAGGCACAGAATCCTTCCCAGGAGTTAGCTCCGTGGAATCAATGTAATGACACTGCCGTCTCTAGCAGTCGGGTCACTCAGGGGGGATGTTGGTAATGGCCAACATCATTTTTGCCGTAATGTTGGGTTCCTTTCAATGCTGATAAGGAGATAAAATTCTTGCTCACGTTGGGGGAATCTCAAGTGGAAGTTAATAGTAAAGGTACAAACTCATTAATACGGAAGTGCAGTGAGCGCCCAGGTTCTGGGCAGCACGGCTCCAGGAGCAGAGATGCATTTGTAAATTCTCCCCTCAGTAAGTTTGACAGATTGAATAGCGACGCCGATCTCAGCTCTGTTTTATACTCTCTAAGAATTACTGCTCCCAGCCCTCCCTCTGGCTGGGAGAGATAAGGCCTGTAAAGAACGCGCGGTGCTGATAAATAGGAAAGAACTGGGGTTTGCTGTTATTTTTCCGGCTTCAGAGTCTTCAGTTCCTTTGCTTTAGGTTTTTCTGAAATATTTTTTTCTAATAAATGTTCTTAGCAGAGCACTGTAAAAAAACATTGTCTCCTTAAGAATAAGGCACCTCTTCTTTCAGCTCTGGCTTGCAGGACGTTTATCTCAATACTCAGCCTCAATAGTCTCCCGCTTAAATTCATCTCCGTTCTCCTGGACTCCCCCTTTTATCCATCTACGTGTCTCCTCTCAGCCCCTGCAGCTTACGCCCTTTGGGTTCCTGGCTTTCCCACTCCCTGGCAGGGACGGAGGCATGGATGTATTTAGGCTGGCTGAAACTCAGTACAGAGAAAACAGAGATGATACTGGCTAGCAGGGGGAATAGCTTGGTGGTGACGAAGTGCCAAATTCTGTTCCCATTGAGGGCAGTGGAAAGACTCCCATTGACTTCCCTGGGCATTGGACTGGACCTTAAAGGGGGAGGGGAAAGCCAGTGATCCAAGTATTGGGGGGCGTATGTCCAGGACCTGCCAAAGAGGCCCTGCGTGTAGGGACCTCCGTCTCTGTAACATACGGCAGCACTGCTCAGTCCCCAAACGGTAGCTATGGAAAGACCCAGCTGAGTTCCCAAGCACAGTCCTGTAGCACCCACAGGCAGATAAGGAATTCCCAAACCAAGCCCTGATCCCAAAGGTGAAGTAAGATTTATTGGAGCCTTGGGCACAAAGAACATTTGCCCACCCCTCACACCCTGGGGACCGGGGGGCCAGAACCAGGGATGCGGGATCGGAGGGGCTATGCCCCACTTTTTAACATTGGCATAGTAGCCTCAGGCAGGTGCGGAGCAGCAGCCATGTTGCACCCCCAAACTGCCAACCTCGGGTCAGAGGCAACAGGAGGAGCAGTGCGGCACAAAGTCCATGCAGCAGTGGGGACAGCCCGGCACCAGGAGCGGGAGAGATCCGGCATGTGGGGGGGGGGGAGGGCAGCCTGGCAGTAGGGGGAGGCGGGGCCAGTAGCAGTGGGACCTGCCCGACTCCTCGCTGCCTGTGACCTTCCCAGAGCTCCCCATAGGGTGACCAGATAGCAAGTGTGAAAAATTGGGATGGCGGTGGGGGGTAATAGGCCCCGAATAGCCAAAGCCTTGAATATCGGGGCTGTCCCTATAGAAGCAGGACATCTGGTCACTTTAGCTACCTACCACCTCCCAGCCGGGGCAGGACCTCCTCTCCCCGCTGGACTGGAGCCCCTGCCCCGGGGTCCCACCAGCATCTGCAGGCCCCGGGGGGGGGGAGGGCGGGGACACGGGCCAGGGGCTGCTCTCTGACACCCCGCCCGGTCTCTGCCCAAGGCAGGCGCTTCCTGCAGCAGCCCAGGCTCCCTGGGCCGCTCTTACCACTGCCCAGCTCCAGCTCCTGGCCCAGCCAGGGGGTGGGGCCTCCGGGAGAAGAGGATCAGGGGTCATGGCCACCGTTCCGGCACCCCCGTGCCCCCTTTTACCCAGGTTCCAGTGCTCCTGCGGGAGGCCCTAGGCACGGCCGCGTAGGCTCGTGCGTGAATCCACCACTGCCTGATCCACATACCCAGCTGCTGCTGGCTCCTTCCTGACTCCCTCCCAGTAAAACCAGAGCGGGAAGTCTGCTGTCTCCATGAGCTGGTGAGTACAGCTGATAGGCCCTACATACAGAGGTCTCCCCACGGGATGGGGGAGCAGGCAGATACAGTGTTGGACCATGGAAGAGCTTAGCCAGCCTGTGAACGCTCCAGACAGCCTATGGAGAATGGCTGCTCTCAGCAAGGCATGCAAAGGCATATGACCAGACCATATGATACTAAATTCCATTTTGGTACCTGTATTTTTCCAGAAACTGAGCTGGAAACTTAGCTACATACTCCTAACCCCTAATCTCTGGCATTTTTTACATTACAGGTTAGGAGCCAGAGGGAAAGTGGAGGTGACTACCAGTGGCAACAGGGTGCACACAACCCCCGCTGTCCAGCTGCATACGACACACGGACAGAAGTCCCCTGAGTAGCTAGTACCACTAGAGCTGTGCCAACTGACATCTGTCCGCATAGGGGATGTGCTGTGCACAGCCCATTCACTCACCAATTCTCCCATCAGCGCAGTGCAGAGGCAGAATCCAGCCTTTGACAGCTGGACCTGGAAGAGGAAGATGGGGATGTGATGGACAGAAGCTGCCTGGAAATGTAGTTCCTCCTTGTCTCCTCACGGCAGGGGCCTGCTGTTTGTAAAAGCCTAAAGTGATAAATTACAAAGCCTGGGGCTGGGGGGCAGCATTAGAAGAGGGCTGGTTTCATATCCCCCATACAGCTATGTGGCCATTCTTCCACACGCTGTTAAACGACTTTCTGGGTTGCCACTTTCCTTGCTCCATTTCCGCCAGGGGGGATGCATGGAGCAGAGCCATCCACCCAGGGCACCAGGCTGTCATGACAGCAATCTGCATCCAGATGACACCACTGTAATATGTGCTAATTATGCACCAGCCGGCCTCAGCCATGGCAAGACGGGAAAATGATAAAAGTCAACAGTTGATCTTTAAAATTTTAATGAAGTGGAAATAATGTCTGAGCGAGCATGTGAGAGCAGGGAGCAGGAGAGCTGCTCTTCAGTCTAAACAGATTAAAAAACTCCGGGGGATCAAGGCAGATTAACATGTCCAGTGCTAACACTAGTGGCCCTGAGTGATGTTTGGGAAGGGAGCTGTGCAAACCATCTCACAAGAGAAACTAACCTCCTCTCTGGAAGCCCTGAGCAAACAAACACTAATCGCAGAATAAAGGGACAATTACCTGCGATAGCTGCAGTAATGAATCTACTAACAAGAATACACCCTCCTGGCTGCTACCACCCAGGTCCCAGGCTCTCTCTGTTTGCCGAGCTGATTAACAGGAACAAATCGGGGAGATTATTACCAGGAACGAGCACAGCTCTTTGTCTGGAGTCCCCTGGTTTGGGTGCAACAGAAGGAAGCCAAGCTTGCTCCAGAATTGCATTTCTGCCGCGACCCTCGTCAGGTGACTCCTTGTCTCCCATAGGAGATGGGTTTGCTGAAGTGACCGAAAGTGACCAGCCTCTTTCAAAAGCCAGAGCATGACTGCAGCCCCTTCGCTCACCTTCCCCTTAGCACCCTGTACATTAAACGGCCAGGGCCTGATTCTGACCTCGGTTACTGGTGTCAATCCACTGGCATTGCTCCTGACCTGTGTCGGCGAGAGGCGTTTGCTGTCAAAGCTAAGGAAGCCTATGCCCATTTGGTTAGGCAAAACTTCCCCACTCCTGCTCATAAGATGCATCGTTGCTTCTCTCAGAGCTGTGCGCCGTGCAGGGCCTGCATGCATCAGCCCCACGCAGAATACAGTACAGCAATCCAGCCTTGAGTCCCAAGGCCCTGGATCACTATGACAAGGGCACCATCTGACAGACAGCATCTCCCTCCCCCTGCCCAGGGCAGACGGAGAACAGACTCTGGCCTACCAACTCTGCCTGGGACCACAAGAGCAAACAGGTTCCTTACCCAAGGGTGGTAAGTCCTCCCCCCCCCCATCCCCCCAACTAAGCGGGCAACCACCATCTCTACCACCCACTTCTCCCAACCAACCAGCTTCACCTCTGTCCCGTCTGGGCTAAGTCTCAGCCAGCGGGCTCCGGCCCAGGTCTTAGTCCCAGCCAGGCACTTGGGCAGCACAGACCTGCCCAGCACTGAGGAATGGGGATTCCTCTCACCAAGAGCTTTGCTATCATTTTCAAAAGAGAGGATGCTAGTCTGGTCTAACCCACTGTGGAGAGAAACCAGGCTGGTGCCCATTAAAGTGCCTGCCTCTTTAATCCACTCCTTTAGCCCAGCCTCAGATTGCCCTCAGAATGGGGGTTAGGGTCCCTGGCCTGCATGGATCCAGTTCACAGCTGGTCTCTTTTAAAGACGGGTTAACATCTGCACCTTCCAGTCCTGTGACCCGCCAGGGACAGCAGGCTTGCATGCCAGTACTCACCAGCATGCTCAGCCGGAGGCTAGGGTCCCCACAGCACAACTGGGCTTTCACACCCATTCACACAACAATAAAGACTTTCAGCTCCTTATTGTAAGACCATTTGCCTTCCCCACGAGCTGCTGCCACCTCCCACAAACATTCCTTTCCAAGTTGCATAGTGGCTTTTCGTATTTCGCAACCCTCCGAAAGCCCCAGATGATGGCTGGCAAAGCCAAGGCTGCACCTTGTACCTGTGAGCTGCAGAAAACAAAGTTGCCTGGTGCTATAGAGGTTCATGAGCCATTGTCTCCGGGAGGAAATTAGACCAGTGTGCATTGAAAGGATTCACCACACGGAGAAAGGATTCAGTGAGTTTCCTTACACCATGGCCAAGCAACCTCAAGCTGACCCATCTTCTGGGCCTGATTCTGTGTTAGCTTGCACTGGTGCAAATCAAGTGTAACCCTCTGGAAGCCAACAGAGCTACCCCAGTGCACAACCAGTGGAAGTGAAAGGAGAGTCAGACCCAAATCTGTGTGGGAACAATGCCACTCATGCACTGTTGTGGAAGTGATCATAATCATTGTGATTTGAGGGCTATAGCCTCTCAAGCGGATAAAGCATCTAAGTTGCTGCATGTGCTATGAACCCTGCTATTATAGCATGAAATCAAACACGGAGAGTGATAGCAGGCCCGTGAACTGAAATCAACCGTACAAGAACCAAGTACAATGGGCCGTGTTTGAATTGCACTGAATAGAATGTAAGTTCCAATACTTTCAGTAATCTGGATAAACAGCGATAAGACCGGAGAAAATAAGCCCCATTTAAAGTGGGGAGAAGAGAGAGCGACTGAAGCAAATGTAATAAACCGTGATCCATCTGCATTGGAGACCGCAATCAAAGTGAGCTGGAGGAATGTGATGGAGATAAACTGCAATCAAAGAGGGCTGAATGCACGGAGAGGGAATTGAGGTGGGGAGAGAGAACCAGGCAGAATACATCTTTTGGAATAAACCTCATTCAGCCGGAGCTCATTAAATCTCACTTGCTGTAAGTGTGATGCCTGGAACAGCTATGAAGTGGGGGTCGTGGGGGGAAATCGCAGCCAGCAACGGAGATTGAACTGAAACAAACAATCACAGAGCTGCTGATTACATGGGGCTGAGAGCAGATGAGGAGCCCTGCAAAGGACAGAGTGGGAGAGGAGGGAGATGAAGGCAAGATTATCTGCAATTTGATTTTATTAGCCTCATCCAGAAAGTGTTTCCAGCTCCTGACGGCGGGACTCACTCTGCCCTGCAAAGCCAGAGCCCTTAGCAACTCCATTCAGGATCTCTGTCCCCATGGTCTGGCCCTGCGCTGAGCTGGGATAATGGATGGGAATCTCTCAGGTTCTCAACATTGCATGTGTGGATTTTTTAACTGAAATCTCAAGCACTAAATTAGAGCTGGAGAATTTGATTCCCCAAATGTGCTTTTGTTTTACCCTTTTCTTCCAAATCTCTCGTCCTTCCCATCTCTCCTCCTGGGCTGCAGCTTTGCCATCCTAGGGCCTCCGGGGCGGGGGAGGGGGATTTCAGAAATTAGATGTAGGGAACCCAACTGTAACTACATATATCGTGTAATGCAGGAGAGGGAAGTGCCCAGAATTCTTGGGCACAGATGTGCCCCTCCCCAGACATTACTGCCCTATGGAGAAGGGTCTCCAGCAGAATAATGTGCACTCTGGGCACCAATCTCACACCTACTATTAAAGCTGACACTTGAGGTTTCGGCCCTAGGTAGACTAGGCACAGCCTCAGTTCTGTGAAGGCGGAAGGCATTTCTGCATGCAGAGTGTTTGCAGAATTGCCTCCTGCTGCTGCCCACTGAAATAATAATGCTTAGCTCTTTGGGAGGCCACCCCCCGTACCATTCAAAGCATTCTATAAAGTCAGGTCAATATCATTATCCCCGCACTTGGGGGCGGGGACCTGTGGCAGACAGGGGAAGTGACTAGCCCAGGCTCATGTAGGAAGTCTGTGGTGGGCTCATTCCCACTCCCTTCGTTCCTGCCCCATGCGCTCATTTTCCACTAACATGCTAGAGATCAAACCGACCAACAGGAACAATTGGGGCAACAGCAAATCTGAAACAAATATTGCAGAATAGTCACAGAAAGTGACATTAAGAATTTTCACTTGCACCACAAACCTAATTGAAAGAGTTCATCCCATCAGATAGAAACATACTGTGTGGCCACTGCATCTTCCGTTTCAAATACTGAAATTTCCCAGTGAACAGCGATCAGCAGCCCAAGGACAACCCACCCAAAAGGCTTGGCAAATATTTCTGAATACAGAATCAATTCAGAGAAATTGACCCATTTACAGACAATTCTCAAAGACAGCAAGAGGTGACATTTCTCAGAGAACTCATTCACTATGGATTATTCACCAGGCTCTAATCAGACCTCTCCGGGGCAGCTTAACCTACAAGAGACAAACGCAGAGATGGCACAGACCCAAAAGATTCATTGAGTCCAAGGCCAAAAGGGACCATTGTGATCATCTAGTCTGACCTCCTGTATAGCACCCGCCAGAGACCTGCCACACAATAATTCCCAGAGCAGATCTTGTAGAAAAACATCCCATCTTGATTTAAAAATCATCAGTGATGGAGAATCCACCAGGACCCTTGGTAAATTGTTCCAGTGGTTTACAGAGCTAGGATTCCCAAATACTTCACTCAAAAACCACTGGTTAAGATAAAACATAAAACAAGTTTATTAAGTGCAGAAAGATAGATTTTAAGTGATTATAAGTGATAGCAAACAGATCAAAGCAGATTACCTGGCAAATAAACAAAAACACAAACTAAGCCTAATACACTGGATAGATGGGGGTTGATTTAGCAATTTCTCACCCTGACTGATGATACAACGGGGCTTGCAGATTCTTAAGGCACAAGCTGCATCTGCCTTGCAGCTTGGGTTCCCACCCCCCATTCCAAGTCATATATCTTTCAGAGCTTCTTTCAGGTGTTGAGTTGTGGGGGAGTGAAGACAAATTATGATGTCACTCCCCACGTTATATAGTCTCTCCATATGGCGGGATCCCTTTGTTCCAAGCTAAGTTTCCAGCCCAGTTTCTGGAAAAATACAGGTACCAAAATGGAATTTAGTATCATGTGGTCTGGTCACATGCCCTTGCATGCCTTGCTGATAGCAGCCATTCTCCATTGACTGTCTGAAGCGTTCACAGGCTGGCTAAGCTCTTCCATGGTCCATTGTCTTTGTTGATGGGCCATCAACATTAGCGCTTTCATTGCTGTACCTGAAAGGCTAGCTGTGGGTGTTTTCAACTTCACATATTACAGTAGCACATACATAGCAAAACTTTATAACTTCACATACAACGATAACATATACAATCCAACAGGATATTAATGTTCAACAGATCAAGACTTTCAGAATGATACCTTACAAGGCATACTTTGTACAAGATGCCACTTAATTATATCATGATCATACCATAATCATATTGCTATGGTGAATGTGGAGTGCTGGAGTGTCACAGGCATGTTTTCTAATCCTTAAATTATTCTGGTGGCTCACCTCTGAACCTGCTCCAACCTAACAACATCTTTCTTGAATTGTGGGCACCAGATCTGGACTCAGTGTTCCATCAGTGTTTGCACCAGTGCCAAAGACAGCAGTAAAACAACCTCTCTGCTCCTACTCGAGATTCCCCTGTTTATGCATCCCAGGTTCACATCAGCTCTTTTGACCACAGTGTCACTCTAGGAGCTCAAGTTCAGCGTATTATCCACCACAACCCCCAACTCTTTGTCAGAGTCACTGCTTCCCAGGATAAAGTCCCCCATCCTGTCATGTACAGCCTACATTCTTTGGTCCCAGATGTATAACTTTACATTTAGCCATATTAAAATGTATATTGTTTGCTTGCACCCAGTTTACCAAGTGATCCAGATCACCTGACATTTACCCCTCCTCCAATTTTTTACACTCTGCCACAGGGATTCTCTGGTGTGCCCATCAGCACAGAGCCCCAGTGAGAAGGTCTGGGGGTGGTACCCTGGGGTGGATACCAGGGAGGTTTGGACAGGAATCTGGATCCCAATATAAGTGCAGCTATCAGGCTCCAGTGACTCTACTCATTCCCTGGTTCTGCTGTCCAGTGAGGCCCCTCTGGCCCAAGCGATTCACCAGAAGTCCAGGGCTTGCAGGGTTGCTACCATTAAGATGAGAAACTGGCGATACAGTCAGGTCTGTTCTTGGTGTGATTCTGTTTATTCATAAAAAAACATGCACAAAATCCTGTTTCCCTGAACACAGTAGAAACAAGCAGCAGCAGGCAGAAATCCCCAAGTCTGCTCTTCCAGTGAGCTCTGTGCCCAACAAGGTCTGTCTCTTTGCTTCCTTTCAGGGTCACACTCCCAACATCTGCTGGCTTTCTCTGCCCAACACACACAACCTACAGCCAGTATCCTGGCACCTGGGTTTGCAGCCAGGGAAACCCCTGTTAATCTACCTGCCATGGGGCCTAGCCCAGATCCTCAAAGATATTTAGGCATCTAACTCCCAGAGAAATCAATGGGCCCAAGTGCCTTGGGCAGTCACCCCAAAGCTCACAGCTGCTTTTTACTATATAAAAGAACTTGATTGTGCCTTCTGTTGAGCCTGAGATTGCTTGACAGTCACTGGCTTTAAAGAAGTCTGCAGCTGTCTTTGGAATCCATGTCAGTCCCAGGATATTAGAGAGACAAGGTGGGTGAGGTAATATTTTTATTGGACCAACTTCTGCTGGTGAGTTAGACAAGCTTTCGAGCCACACAGAGCTCTTCCTCTGGGCTGGGCTTGAGGAAGAGCTCTGTGTAGTGTGAAAGCTTGTCTCTCTCACCAACATAAGCTGGTCCAATAAAAGCTATTACCTCACCCCCCGGTCTCTTTGGAATCAAGACTCACCTGAAGGCTTCCATTAGCTCCTTTCTGCCTCAGAGCCCTGTGAGAGTATTCAGAACAGCGCTAGCTGTGGCAGAGGGAACTCTGGAGAGACCAGCAAATTCAAACTGTCGGCTTTTGGCCACTACCAATCTGAGCTGGAGTGAAACTGGCGAAAGGCTGTCTAACTTCAGAGCGATGAGCTACAGAAATTGTATAACACAGACAACGTGTGAAACTCCCCAACTGCTGCCCCTGCTCCATTTAATATTCCAGCGGAACGTCGCTGCTCATTTAAATTATTGTGGAGAATAATTGTTTTGATAATTGTTTGATAACCTGTTATTTTCAGGTAATTTATTTCCCACTTTTTCCGCCTGATGGATGCGCCTGCGTCCCTGAGCGCCCCAAGCTGCAGCAGGAGCGATGGAAAGGCTTTGTGTTATTCTGGAATTAATATTTATTTGGTTTCTTTACTTACCCAAGAACAAGAGAGAGTATGAATAATACATAGGCCCAAAGATGCCCAGATAGGAGGCTTTACATTCTGAATGCCGGCAGGATCCAGGGGACGTGGGAGAAAGTGAGGCGCACAGGCGGGCATCACACAAGCAAATGGGAATCTAGGGCAAAGGGAGGGCTTGGCTCACGGCCAAGGTATTATAGGTACTGTATTGTGACGGGTTGGATCACAGAACCCCCCTTGGGAGCTGCCACCTGATGTGCCAAGACTACTTCTGCGCCTTTCTGCCCCGTCAGCTTAGGACTTCAGTGCCCTGCCTGGTTTGAGCCAGACTCGCTAGCCTGCTGCAAATCCAGACCCAGGTCTGAACCACGTCCCCTAACAGCTGTAGGCTTACCTGAAAGCAGCTTACAGAAGTGTTCCTGCCTTTAACACTTAGATGCCCAACTCCCAATGGGGTCTAAACCCAAATAAATCCATTTTACCTTGTATAAAGCTTATACAGGTTAAACTCATAAATTGTTTGCCCTCTATAACACTGATAGAGAGATATGCACAGCTGTTTGCCCACCCATGTATTAACACATACTCTGTAATACACATGTATTAACACACATAAAAAAGTGATTTTATTAAATACAGAAAGTAGGATTTAAGTGGTTCCAAGTAGTGACAGACAGAACAAAGTAAGTTACCAAGCAAAATAAAATAAAACACGCAAATCTATGTCTAATCAAAACTGAATACAAATAATCTCACCCTCAGAGATGCTTCAGTAAGTTTTTTCCTCAAACTGGACACCTTCAGGCCTGGGCACAATTCTTTCCCCTGGTACAGCTCTTGTTCCAGCTCAGGTGGTAGCTAGGGGATTCTTCATGATGACTCTCCCTTTGTTCTGTTCCACCCATTTATATATCTTTTGCATAAGGCGGGAATCCTTTGTCCCTCTCTGGGTTCCCACCCCCTCCTTCTCAATGGAAAGACACCAGGTTAAAGATGGATTCCAGTTCAGGTGACATGATCACATGTCACTGTAAGACTTCAAGCCTTCATTCCTCCCAGCCTGACTCACAGGAAGGCTTGCCTGCAAACAGAGCCATCCACAGTCAATTGTCCTGGTTGATGGGAGCCACCAAGATTCCAAACCACCATTAATGGCCCACACTTTGCATAATTACAATAGGCCCTCAGAGTTATATTTTATATTTCTAGTTTCAGATACAAGAGTGGTACATTTATACAAATAGGATGACCACACTCAGTAGATTATAAGCTTTGTAATGATACCTTACAAGAGACCTTTTGCATGAAGCATATTCCAGTTACATTATATTCACTCATTAGCATATATTTATAAAATCATATAGAGTGCAACGTCACAGGTATTATAGGTAAAATAGAAATGGAGTCATTATGGGTCTTGGGGAGGGAAAGGGGGAGACATTCAAATGGACACAGAGGCATAATCCCAGAGCCATGAGAAAGGGAATTGATGTGCGGAGCTCCCGGCCCCCCCACGGAGAGCTGTGCTGGCTGGTGAGGGGCCCGCTGACGGCTGTATGGAGTGTTTGTCATGGCAGAAGGTCACGTGATGCCAGACAGTTCCTAGGTAGTGTAACGGCCCAGAGAGGAAAGCCAAGGAGCACCCCTGGCAGCAGCGCAGGAACCTGGTGGTGGCGGCTGTGAAAACCAGCTCTACAGACTGGGAGCTTACAGAGGAGAAGGGGCCAGCCCTGGTGCTCCTGTGTTTTTCCCAAATATAAAGGCAACTCCAGCTCCAGCCACCCCCTCTGGCTATGATAGTTAGAATAAGATAATGTACCACTGAAATGTACAGCCCTATGGAGAACAGTCCTCTCTCTCTCTCTCTCCTCTAAGGCTCTCCCTCGGAACAGCCAAGCAGTGCTTGCAGGGAGCTGGTCTTCCTGCCTCCTTTTCCCCCCAGAAATGAGTGCTGAATGCCAATCCTTCATCTTTTTCTATTGTACTCAGGGTCTGGTATATTCCACACTTCTACAGCTGCGGAACGTGCTGCAGAATCCACCACTTGCCACAGATTTAATAAATCATTTCATCAGAATCTCTGCTGTCATTAAAAAGAAATTACACTTTTAGACCCTGAGGTTACAAACAAACTATTCTAAACACGATGGAGCTTAAACAATGTAGCATCATCTGCCTGAGTCTGTAGAAAGCCTGAAACAATAGCTCTGAGAGACACGAGCTGCCCCGCTCAATCTCAGTTGAGTGTTGATTCTGAAGCATAATGATGTCACGTTAACTGTCAACACTGTGAACCGTTTCACTGCTGATCATTTCAGCAGAAATACGTGTTGACTTCACAGTCAGTCTGCCTCCCCTGGGCCAGAAGCCCCGCCTCCCACCCAGCTGCCAAAGCCTCCAGCTTCCCTGTCACCACACAACTGCAACAATGCAGCTCTGTCGTGTGAGTACAGCTGTCATAGAAGACAAGGTGGGTGAGGTAATAGCTTTTATTGGACACACCTTGTCTCTAATATCCTAGATCCAACACAGCTACACTGCAAACAACGGTCACAGAAAACAGTTCTGTGCTGTGACCAGTTCTGGTGCCCACAATTCGAGAAGGATGATCATAAATTGGAGAGGGTTTAGAGAAGAGCCACAAGAATAATTAAAGAATTAGAAAACCTGCCTTGTGGTGATAGACTCAAAGAGCTCAATCGATGTATCTTAACAAAGAGAAGGTTAAGGGGTGACATGATCACTGTTTATAAGTATCTACATGGGGAACAAATATTTAATAATGGGCTCTTCAATCTAGCAGAGGAAGGTCTAACACGAGCCAATGGCTGGAAGTTGAAACTAGACAAATTCAGACTGGGAATAAGACCTACATTTTCGACAATGAGGGTAATTAACCACTGGAACAATTTACCAAGGGACATAGTGGATTCTCCATCACTGACCATTTTAAAATCAAGATTGGATGTTTTTCTAGATCGACTCTAGGAATTATTTTGGGGCAGTTCCCTGGCCTGTGTTATACAGAAGGTCAAACTAGATGATCATAATGGCCCCAGCTGGCCTTGGAATCTATGAATCTACGAATCAGAACTCACAAGCCTCTACTCCAGAAACAAAAGGCCTCTAATGAGCAGAGTAAGTCAACAGCCTGGATACGAAACTGCATACAGCACCTGCACTGTTTTGTGGGGCTCTTCCAGGGCCCAATCTGGTGTACACAGACCCAACGGCATGTCTGGTGTCTCACCATTGTGGGACAGATGTTTGGTTCAGGTCAGGCTGGCTTGTAGTTTAATGGCACAACATACCTGTGTGTGACCCTCATCTGCTCACTGTTTCTCATCAGCGCGGACACTGGAATTAGTTGGTTAATGCAGCTGCCAATGTCATGAGTTAAAGGGCTGAAGTGTACAGACATTTCTTATCAGCCCCTGATCGGACGCTGGCTGGTCTGTAAGTGTTCAGTAATGTGTTCCAATTGTACGCGGCACGCTGGTGATAGGCTTGTCAGCTTACTCCAAGGAGGGGCTGTGTGTACCCTTCGATTGACAGTGACATCCCACTTCCTCTCACTCGCTCCTTTGAAATGGAGAAGCAGAGCGGTTGCTTCTCTAATAAATCACCCTGCCTCCGGCCAGCAGAGCTCTCTGCTGATCCCTAGGCCCATCCCATGGGCTGGCTGTCCAGGGGACTGCGCCTTCAGGGGAAGGAATCCTGGGAACAAGTAAGGCCAAGGCAGAGGAAGTGATGGAGATGGGCAGATGGGAAAGATTTACACCCACAAACAGATCTACGAGGATTCATCAGAGACAGTTAATGCTGTGAAAACAGGGGGCAGATGGACGTTTGTGACCGACAGAAACACCAACAAACAGCTGGGGAATGTGGCCCTGAGCCCCCATCACGGAGAGCATGGGAATGGCATCAGGCTCCCCTGGGAATCATAGAATCATAGGACTGGAAGGGACGTCGAGAGGTCATCTACTTCAGTCTCCTGCACTCATGGCAGGACTAAGTATTATCTAGATCAGTGGTGGGCAACCTGCGGACAGCTGCCCGCCACTTCCCGCAGCTCCCACTGGCCGGCAACAGTGAACCATGGCCACGGAGAGCTGCAGGGGGCCATGCCTGTGGATGGTCAACATCAGCAAAATGTCTTGTGGGCCACTATCAGATTACCCCGATGGGCCGCAGGTTGCCCACCACTGATCTAGACCATCCCTGATAGGTGTTTGTCTAACCTGCTCTTAAAAATATCCAAAGATGGAGATTCCACAACCTCCCTAGGCAATTTAGAATCATAGACTTTAAGGTCAGAAGGGACCATTATGATCATCTAGTCTGACCTCCTGCACAATGCAGGCCACAGAATCTCACTCACCCACTCCTGTATCAAACCTGTGTCTGAGCCATTGAAGTCCTCAAATCATGGTTTAAAGACTTCAAGGTGCAGAGAATCTTCCAGCAAGTGACCCATGCCCCACGCTGCAGAGGAAGGAGAAAAAAACCCAGGGCTTCTGCCAATCTGCCCTGGAGGAAAATTCCTTCCTGACCCCAAATATGGCGATCAGCTAAACCCTGAGCATGTGGGCAAGACTCACCAGCCAGACACCCAGGAAGAATTCTCTGTAGTAACTCAGATCCCACCCCATCTAACATCCCATCACAAGCCATTGGGCATATTTACCTCTAGTAGTCAAAGACGAATTAATTGCCAAAATTAGGCTATCCCATTATACCATCCCCTCCATAAACTTATCAAGCTTAGTCTTGAAGCCAGATATGTCTTTTGCCCTCACTACTCCCCTTGGAAGGCTGTTACAGAACTTCACTCCTCTGATGGTTAGAAACCTTCATCTGATTTCAAGTCTAAACTTCCTGATGGCCAGTTTATATCCATTTGTTCTTGTGTCCACATTGGGACTGAGCTTAAATAATTCCTCTCCCTCCCTGGTATTTATTCCTCTGATATATTTATAGAGAGCAATCATATCTCCCCTCAGCCTTCTTTTGGTTAGGCTAAACAAGCCAAGCTCTTTGAATCTCCTTTCATATGACAAAAAGAACAGGAGTACTTGTGGCACCTTAGAGACTAACAAATTTATTAGAGCATAAGCTTTCGTGGACTACAGCCCACTTCTTCGGATGCATATGCATCCGAAGAAGTGGGCTGTAGTCCACGAAAGCTTATGCTCTAATAAATTTGTTAGTCTCTAAGGTGCCACAAGTATTCCTGTTCTTTTTGCGGATACAGACTAACACGGCTGCTACTCTGAAACCTTTCATATGACAGGTTTTCCATTCCTCGGATCATCCTAGTAGCCCTTCTCTGTACCTGTTCCAGTTTGAATTCATCCTTCTTAAACATGGGAGACCAGAACTGCACACAGTATTCCAGATGAGGTCTCACCAGTACCTTGTATAACGGTACTAACACCTCCTTATTTCTACTGGAAGTACCGCGCCTGATGCATCCTAAGACCGCATTCGCTTTTTTCACGGCCATATCACATTGGTGGCTCATAGTCATCCTGTGATCAACCAATACTCCAAGGTCCTTCTCCTCCTCTGTTACTTCCAACTGATACCTCCCCAGCTTATAACAATAGTTCTTGTTATTAATCCCTAAATGCATGACCTTGCACTTTTCACTATTAAATTTCATCCTATTACTATTACTCCAGTTTACAAGGTCATCCAGATCTTCCTGGATGATATCCCGGTCCTTCTCTGTATTGGCAATACCTCCCAGCTTTGTGTCATCCGCAAACTTTATTAGCACATTCCCACTTTTTGTGCCAAGGTCAGTAATAAAAAGATTAAATAAGATTGGTCCCAAAACCGATCCTGAGGAACTCCACTAGTAACCTCCCTCCAGCCTGACAATTCACCTTTCAGTACAACCCATTGTAGTCTCCCCTTTAACCAGTTCCTTATCCACCTTTCAATTTTCATATTGATCCCCATCTTTTCCAATTTAGCTAATAATTCCACATGTGGAACTATATCAAATGCCTTACTGAAATCAAGGTAAATTAAATCCACTGCATTTTCTTTGTCTAAAAAAATCTGTTACCTTCTCAAAGAAGGAGATCAGGTTGGTTTGGCACAATCTACCCTTTGTAAAACCATGTTGTATTTTGTCCCAATTACCATTGACCTCAATGTCCTTGACTACTTTTTCCTTCAAAATTTTTTCCAAGACCTTGTATACTACAGATGTCAAACTGACAGGCCTGTAGTTGCCCGGATCACTTTTTTTTCCTTTCTTAAAGATATGTTAGCAATTCTCCAGTCATACGGTACAACCCCTGAGTTTACTGATCATTAAAAATTCTTGCTAATGGGCTTGCAATTTCATGTGCCAGTTCCTTTAATATTCTTGGATGAAGATTATCTGGGCCCCCTGATTTAGTCCCATTAAGCTGTTCGAGTTTGGCTTCTACCTCGGATGTGGTAATATCTACCTCCATATCCTCATTCCTATTTGTCATCCTACCATTATCCCTAAGCTCCTCATTAGCCTCATTAAAGACTGAGGCAAAGTATTTGTTTAGATATTGGGCCATGCCTAGATTATCCTTAACCTCCACTCCATCCTCAGTGTTTAGCAGTCCCACTTCTTCTTTCTTTGTTTTCTTCTTATTTATATGGCTATAAAACCTTTTACTATTGGTTTTAATTCCCTTTGCAAGGTCCAACTCTACATGACTTTTGGCCTTTCTCACTTTATCTCTACATGTTCTGACCTCAATAAGGTAGCTTTCCTTGCTGAGCCCTCCCATCTTCCACTCCTTGTAGGCTTTCTGCTTTTTTTTAATCACCTCTTGTAATGATGCTGGTTCTGGCGGGACCCAACTGAGAGTGCCAATTCAGGACAAATTGCTTAAAACAGGGCAGTTACAGCCCAAGGCTGGGGTTTTTCCACCTCTAAGGCAAACCAAACCAGCCAGACAAAGAGTACTTTGGTCTCACCCCACTGGCTAACCACAAGTAACACAAGCAATTCCCTTAGATATTTCAGTTTCTCAGTATCACCACCATGAGTGCCACTCATCATGGGGATGAATGGTTATGAAAACCCCAGTAAAAGAAAAAAGGTTCTCCCGATCCCAAAGGATCAAGCCCCAGACCCAGGTCAATATACAACTCAGATCTTACTCACAAATCACGCTGTTGCCAATCCTTTAGAATCTAAAATCTAAAGGTTTATTCATAAAAGGAAAAAGATATAGATGAGAGCTAGAATTGGTTAAATGGGATCAATTACATACAGTAATGGCAAAGTTCTTGGTTTAGGCTTGTAGCAGTGATAGAATAAACTGCAGGTTCAAATTAAGTCTCTGGAGTACATCCACAGCTGGGATGGGTCATTCAGTCCTGTGTGTAGAGCTTCCGTTTGTAGCAAAGTCCCTCCAGAGGTAAGAAGCAGGATTGAAGACAAAATGGAGATGAGGCATCAGCCTTTTATAGTCTTTTCCAGATGTAAGAACACCTCTTTGTTCTTACTGTGGAAAATTACAGCAAAATGGAGTCTGGAGTCACGTGGACAAGTCCCTGCATACTTTGCTGAGTTACAAGGCTATCTGCCTTCTCTCAATGGGTCAATTGTATAGCTGATGGTCCTTAATGGGCCATCAAGCAGGCTAGGCAGAGCTAACACCAACTTGTCTGGGATGTCTCCCAGAAGCATAGCATAAATTTTAAGTACAGACAGTATAGAGACAATATTCATAACTTCAACTACAAAATTGATACACCCATATAGACAGCATAATCATAACCAGTAAACCATAACCTTATCTTAGACACCTCATTTGACCCCCTTTATATAAGATTTGGTGCCACTACAGGACCATGGTTGCAACAATGATCTATATGGTCCCAGATTATATCAATAATGTCACACCTCTCTGAGATGCTTGCTCATCCAGCTTGGTCTACAACTCCTGCCTATTAATTTTTTCCCCTTTCTTGGGATGCAGGCTTCTGATAGTTTCTGCAACTTTGACTTGAAGTAATTCCAGGCCTCCTCCACCTTTAGATCCACAAGTTCTTCAGTCCAATCCACTTCCCTAACTAATTTCCTTAATTCTTTAAAGTTAGCCCTTTTGAAATCAAAAACCCTAGTCCCAGATCTATTTTTGTTTATCCTTCCATCTAGTTTGAACTGAATTAGTTCATGATCACTTGAGAAGGTTTGTTTTATTCCATTATGTTTGGAATTTATGAACTGGGAAAGCTTTAAAATGTGAGACTCCATTAACATCTCTGAGAATATTAGAAGTTATATGAGGTTTCTTGCAAAGTTATAAGCAATGTGAGAAGATCTGCTTATATCTTTAAAGAGGCAAATTCTTGAGGCAAATCGATCAGAATTAAAATCAACCTGGATTTTTACCCGCTTCTAACTACCATTCTACACACTACTCAACAACAACAAAACAAAAAGTTTTCTATCTTTCTAGCTGACACACAGGGGCAGCTCTAGACACCAGCAAAGCAAGCAGGTGCTTGGGGCAGCCCATTTGCAGGGGCAGCAGGGATCCAGCATGGGAGCTGAGAACCAACAGGGGGCTCTGGGAGCTGTAGTTCCTTGGTTAGCTCCCTGCCTATAGAGCCAGCCCTGGAGCAGGGAAAGAACTACATTTCCCAGCATTCCCTTGGCCACTACCAACAGGAAAGAGGGGGAGGGAGTGAGGTAGCTGAGACCTCATGCTGCAGCTTGCTATGAATGGAGAGCTGCACGCTGAAGGGTAGGGATACCATTAAAAAAACAGGACACTCCACAGGGAGGGAGGGTAGCCCCACCCTGCCACCATCCACCCCCTCTGACTGCCCCCCACAGAAACCCCAACCCATCCAACCCCCCCTGCACCCTGTCCCCTGATCACCCACTCCTGGGACCCCTGCCCCTAACTGGCCCCCAGGACCCCACCCCCTATCTAAGCCTCCCTTCTCCTTGTCCCCAACTGCCCCCTCCTGAGACCGCCCCAACTTCCCCCCTAGGATCCCACCCCCTACCTGTCCCCTGACAAATCCCCGGGACTCCCATGCCTATCCAACCGCTGCCTGTCCCCTGACTGCCCCTCCAATCCCTGACCCATCTAACCCCCCCTTCTCCCTGCCCCTGACTGCCCCCCCGCACCTCCGCCCCATCCAACCCCCCAGCCCCCTCACCGTGCCAGTCAGACCAGCGTGTCTGGCTCCGCGCAGCGCCAGACAAACTGCTGCATACATGCTGCCGTGCTCCCCCGTGGAGCCACAGTCCCCTTTCCCCCCACCCCCAGCACCTGCCTTCCAGATTTGAACACCTCAAAATTCAGGAGTGCTCAAGCTCAGTTTGGGCGTTTGTTACTTCATTTCTCCCAAATCAAATATACTGATCCACTGTAACTTGCTGTAGAATAAAATTGAGCAAGAAACGCTTCCCAGTGGTTATTAGGACTGGAATTGCTATTTTCAACAGCCATTGCCTTTTTGTTTGTTTGTTTAAAAGGAAGACAGTGATATCGCATTGGCAAATTCCCCATAGAAAGAAAGAGTGGAAGAAAAGAATAATAAAGGCACCTCAACTTTTCCTCATTTATGTAGGACAGTCTTATAATATGCATCCAAATATCCTCCAATCACACAAGCTGAAAATTGTTCCACTTTACTGCAGTTCTGTAACCATATGGGAACCAATCCTGTCTGTGTTCTGTGCACATCTAAAATTCCTGCTGAATGACCTGCCGTGGGAGCAAGTTACCAGTGACCCAGGGCTGCGGCGGAAGGAGGGTGCAGGTGGGGGAGGGGGAGAGAGAGCCCAGGGCTGGGGCAGCAGGAGGTGTGTGTGTGGGGAAATGGTGGGGGGGAATGAGGGAGCCCAGAGCTGGGGCAGCAGGGGGGTGCGGCGAGGAGCCCAGGGCTGGGACGGGGGGCAGGCAAAATTTTTTTTGCTTGGGGCGGCAAAAAACCTAGAGCCGGCCCTGCTGACACATGTGTGAAGAGAGATTTTTTTAGAAGAGCTATATGTTACTGGATGAGGATGAGGCATTTTTGAAAGATGAGAGTTTGAAACAATTTTTTAACAATTTCTTTTTTAATATTTGGAGTGTCCTTCCTCAAAAAATGGCTTGTCCGAGAAACTCTACCTTTGTTTTATTTATTTGTTTTACATAAAATCTAATGTATATGGCTACCATTTTAGAAAGCTGGCTTTCGCAGGTACATTTTGGACTATTTGCTGTAAAAATTTGAACATCCAAGAGCTTCCTGGGGAGCTCCAAAACTTCTTGCTATGAGTCCCTAGCTGTGGAATTTGTAAACTCATGTATACCGAATTGCTTTGATTCAAGGAGGTTGTTAGATGTTTGGCTGTGTGTGCGTTCTCTCTGTGTGCCATCCCAGCTCTGCGCAGACTGCTGGCACAGCAGGCCTTGATAGAACCGCCCAATGACCACAAGATCCGTTAAGGTATGAAGGTGCTTGGTCAGGTTTATTGTCGACGAAGCACAGTATTGGTGCCTTATACTTTTTACAAGTACACTCAGTGCATGTATGCCAGTGACAACGGACACAGCTTAGTTAGTGGAAGGACTTTCCACTATCCCCTAGGCTGGCCAAAGACAGTCCCTCTGAGATGCCTCTTTATACACTGATACAAACAAGTTATTTATTGCCCCTCTGACATGGCCAGGTGCCACCCTCTGACATATCTAGGTGCCACCCATTATCTTGTCCATGTTGGTTCGATCAAAACATCTCTATCCATCATACTGAGATGGGTCAGTGTGTTCCTGTTATCTTTGGGGAATGTGTTGGTATCGAGGTATTCTGGTACCACCCTTCTGGATTGTATTTGTGTGTGTTTGTTCTGTGCCTAGCACTTCTTAGGAACGTGTGTTTCTGCAATATTAGCCCTGTTCTTGCCCAGGTTCTGTGAGCAGGCCTGGCTTCTAGCTCACAACCTGATTTTGCTTTATTTTAGCAAAGCTTTGACCACTGCTTTAGCTCAGGCCTCATACCAGGCCTCTGATACAAGGGCTTATGTTTCAGGCCTTCAGAGGTTACATGCTCTACCTAGCCCATGGGGTTTCAAGTTTTGTAAACCAAAGAAACTGATTGGAAGGAATTTAGAAACTTTGCAGAAACATCCAATACAGTTTCTAAATTATGTTGGTTCAAAGAGATTACAAACTACTCCACTGACACAACCTGCAAAGTTTGTCGTCTCAGTAGTTCATTGGGCTTAAAAGCTGGGCAGATTCGCCAGTATGTGGGGCAGCCAAATAGCTCCTGTTGAATAAACGAGGCAGCTTCCTGCTGTGAAGCATTCGGTGTCTGCAGGCACTGCTGCCTATCGAGCTTGCAAGGTGCATACGTGCATCCTGTCCCTTACACGCTGTGCAGGCCCGTCCAGCAGCTCTTGGAAGCTCCATGCTTCTGTCACAGAGTTCTCAAGGTCCATTGGCATCTGCAGCTGTGACCACCAGTGTATCCTAGCATCCAGTGGCCTTACTGTTTATAGAAAGTGCCATGCTGGCTGCTGCACGGGTTCCAATATGACAAAGATGTAGCAGTGATTTGGTCATTTATAAAAATGGAAAAAGTTGTTAAAAATTAATTCACAAAGCCACCTGCCTTTTGTGGGATCCTGTTGGTTATTAGTTCAGTGGTATTAATTAAAACAGACATTTGAAATGACTATTCATTCTCACTTATATTCTATGTACTAACCAGACCCCCACAATAATCCCCATCTACCCACAACTCTGCATGTCGTCAGTGTGCTTTCTTTCTGTAAAGATCCCATTCATAGCTAGATTCCTGGACAAAACTTAATTCAGTCAGGAAGCAGCACCGACTCCCAGGGAGATGTTTCGATAGGCAGACTTATTACTGACAAACTGTTTGCCGAACCTTAATTAATTGCTGGGGGATGGAAGCTATGAAAGGCTCCCAAATACATTTCAATCTACTGAGCAGATGCATGTCTGGTAACTGATTATGAATCATTTTACGGCACAGGAGTGCTATGATCCAATGAGAAGTTGGCAGACGTTCATGCTCACAGGAGAGGGTTCTCCTACAAGTGGCCCTTTGAAGTAACTACACACTCAGATGAATCAGTTACCAGGAAGGAAAAACAGTCCTGAAAAGCAGATGGGGACCCACGGGCAGAGCAATTATGTTCTGCCAAAAATAGCAAAGGTGGTTCAGGGCAGGAAATCTGGGCTCCGAGCCCCAAGTTTCTGATGGAGCTGTTTGTGATCCTGACTGCGATGATGTCACTCGGAAAAAGTCACAGTGCCACACATGTAACTTCATGATCTTGTGTCATCACGATCTCACTGGGCTCTGGACACAGGTAAGCAGGGCTGGTTTTAGGAGCAGGTGACCTGGACAACTGCCTGGGGTGCCGAGGTTGGGGGATGCCGGGCTCGGGGGGCTGTTTTTGTTGTTAGCGACAAAAGGGAAAGTAAAATGTTTGAAGGAACATGTTTCAGGTATTCCATATGTGGATTCATTTTTCACTAACCTCCTAGAATGTTCTGGGCCTTTGTAGAATCTCATGGAACCTTCCAGACTTTCTGAGAACTACTTTCTCCTTGAACCTCCTAGAACACTGTCAGCCATGCCCTCACGGGCATATAAGGGAAGGGGCATCGCCAGGAGGTTCAAGGAGATGTAAGAACGAACTGAAGCGAAGTGAGAGCCCAGCTGCAATATTTGAACCTTGTTTTATTGTGTAATTGTGAAAATGTACTTGTGTTTTAAGACTTGAAGAGTGTACGTAGCAACTAATAAAGGACATATTTAATGAGATACCAGAGATATCTATCAAACCCCTATCTACACAACAATAAAATAAATACTGTCTCTTCTTTTGTCATGCTGAACACGTAATGTTTGATGACTTTCTAAGACTGTGGAACATAGACTTTTGCTCTCCCTAATCCTGTCTCTTTCCCCCTGTAGAAAATAACAGATGCCCCGAAGAAGCCTTCAGGAGCTCAGTACCAGGAAGTGAAAAGCTCAATTGCAATTTAGTTTGCAGCAAGGGGTAAATTTAATGGGATAATATCTGAAACAGAACAACATAGACTGGGCTTTAGGCAGTAGCGATCATCCTAGTGCAGAAGAAATTGAGGAGCAAAGCGTAAAAGATGGAAGTCCTAGTGCTAAGGAATTAGCAGATTTACCTGAAGATAAGGAATGGAGATGTGAGGAAAGTGATGGAGAATCGTCCGCTTTTCCTGGTGGTGTAAAGGAGAATGATGATGAAGAATGGAGCTCACATGAAAAGGAGAGTAATGACAAAGAAGAATATGGTTTACATGAAAAGGAGAGAAACAATAAAGGAGAATCAGTCTCGCATGATGACAGAAATGGCAGTGAGAAAAATTGCACACCACAAATCAATACATCTGATCCTGCTTTATGGCCAGCGATCCTAAACTCTGCCAGTATTGATCGTATAATTTTGGCCAGCCTGGGCAAAATCGAGGACATGAGGGCAGTGGAGGTTACTGGGAATGGGACCTCACTGGGAATCAGACCAGGAATGGGACTTCACTGCCTTTTACAGTCTAGGCTGAGCACTCGTTTCCTTGTGTGCCTGCTGCATGCTGGGACCTGTTCAGAGATGCACACACTGGTGAACGTTCCTTCCAGCTGCTTTTGTTGCCTGCAGTTGGGCTGTTGCCTTGGGACCTGTCGCTGGGGCCTGCAGCCATCTCGCCAGTCTCTGTCACGGAGATCTCATCCCTGTGCTCAGAGGCTGCTCTGAATGGGGCCTGTCTGCATGACCAGCTTCCCTCCTGCTATTTCAGCGTCCATGCTCGCCTGAACAGTGTCCGTTTGTTCATTTCTTGCTAGTCAGGTGCCCCTTGTTTTCTCAGCTTCCAGGCAAGTGCTTTGGAGTCTGTGCTCATCCACTGGGCTGCATGCTGCCAGTTGCGTGGCTATCTCACCCTGCATGGCTCCCTTGCCAAGCACATGGGGAAGCGAGACTTCTGTAGGCATCCCGTGCCCAGAGAGGATCACACTCGTGTGATACCCTGTGATTCCCATGGATATCTTCAGGGCCTCTCCAGAAAGGGTGGCCTGGGGCTACTGTGGCGTGGGCATAGGCACGTCTCATCTCAGGCAGCAATATGGCTGGAGAATCTTAGATGGCGCCATCACTGATAGGGCATGAGCATGCCTGATTCACTGCTGAGACCCTGTGTCCACTGTGGGGAGTCACCAGCTGCCCTTCCACTATCTGTCCTTTCCAGTTTGCCACCTGGGCCTCTCTTCTCTGGGGGGCCCTCCTTCCTAGAGCTAGAAGGTGCTGCTCCTTGAGGCCAGGTGGTCTTCATCAAATCGTGGTAGCCGGGGACCCCTTGGCATCTGCTATAGCCGCTCTTTATTGGGTCCTCTAATTCCATCAGCCTTGCACCCTTTCACATTGCCTGAGCATGTTTCAAAACACCCATGGCTCCCTCCAAGCAGGTGCAGAGAGCTGCTGATTTCCTTTTGCACACCCCCCCCAACATACATGCACATGGGGGCATGCATGTAAACATCCACATGCATCCATACACACATACAGCCACACTCGCACACACATGCGTTTCGTGGCAGGCACGCCATCGTTTGGGGATTTCCAGCCATTCTGGTGATTCTCTCCTCGTCCCCTCGCTCCCCGGCTGCCTGTTTTCTCCCCATTATGCCCCTCTGCCTCCTACAGTTTGCACTTTTCAAATGTAGTCATTAGCACGTATTATAACGAATGTGCTGCCTTCACTTTGGACAGCCCTGGAGCTGCAGCTGGGGGTGGCACTTCGGAGTCTAATTAACAGCTCAGCACCCCAAGCTCATATTGTTCAGCACTACAGAAAAGGCACATTGCTGTACACATTAGACCAAGCATTCAGAAACTGGGTAATTGCCAATTATGAATTCCAGAGGCATTTTATGCACAGTAAAGATAACCATGATGGGTCAAATTCTCCACTGGTGTAAATCAGGGCAGCTCTACTGACTTCAGGGGAGTTGCCCCAATGTATACCAGCAGAGAATTTGGCCCAATGTCTGGTACTCTGGTTGGTAAATTCCAGCCCTGTTTCCTCTCCGGAGGGCAGTGGGATTGTGTTTTATTCATCAGTCTCTCCATTTTCCTTTCTGAATCACATGCTAATAAATAAACGGGACAAAAGAGCTTGCCACAGTCAGACATTTCAGGGAACACTGTGCATTAAGGGTATGTTTACAGGGGTCTTTTAATGGCGCCGGTCTCAATTTGCCTCTAACTTGTTACAGACGTTACATGTTGGAATACCATCTAGAATGCTCGCGTGAACAGCACCAGGGCAGCACGGTGCATTGAAACCTGCCCAACACACAGCGCTGTTGTCACAGCTGGTCGTGTGAGGTGCTGGGAGCATTTTGTTTGGGGAATTCAGCTCCTTTTTTCTGAGCTCCAATTGACCCTGGTTTTGTCCATCATTCAACGAAGAGATTTTACAATCTATCCTGGACCAGCAGGTTGTTCCATATGACATGCAATTGAATCCAGGTGTTCCAGGCTTTGGTCCTTTAGGGTATGTGCTCTCTGCTGGGTCATAGATCAGCAGGCTTGGGACTGATCTCTTCCCTGGGCAGCCCCTGCTCTGTATCCCTCCCCCACTCCCTACCTCCTGTGACTCCCCACTCTATGGGACTTTGCTCCTGGGCTTCTCTGTCTCAGAAACTCTGAGAGACTCAACCTCCCCCCACCGACGCCAATGACGTTACTCTAGATATACAATAGCACCAGTAAAAGCAGCATCTGGCCCTCCATGTGTAAGCAGGGGAATGGTCCTGCTATTGTGGGGAATTTTTCTGGATTATAAATTATCCCAGTGAAATGGGCTAGCAAAAGGATCTGAGTCCTCGCTCCCACTCCCTTTACCCAGAGGCCTGCCTGCCCTCAAGGACTCCCCTTCCACCTCCTGGTGGCAGAGTCCTCGTAGCTGCGACAAGGCTGGACCCAGGATTTCTGGAGGGGCTCGAGCCCCAACCTTGTCGTGGTCACTTAGGGCAGGGGCTAGGGTGTCCCCACTCTGGGGTGCTCTCTCCACCCTGGATGCTTTCCTGGCCCACTGATCATCACATACAGTTCAAAGCAAATACAATTTATTAAGCAGCAACCAATTAAAAAAACTAAGGAAATATATGGGAAAGGTTAAAGGAAAACACGTCACCCCGCTCTGTGGCACGGGGACATCACAACCAGTGTCTCTAGAATGAAAGGGAAGTTCCCAGTCTGTCCCTCACACTCCCAGGCCTCCTTCTCAGGCCCTGGCTGTGCCGCAGGGATGCTGTGGGTCAGACACTCGCTCTGGCAGTGGCCACACGCCTTCAGACTCTAGGTGGCAGGACCCTTCTTCCCAGCGTCAGCTTCTCCCCCCTCCCCTCCCCTCCCCCCCCATGGGGGTTATGATCCTGCTCCAAGTCTGGCCTGCAAGGCCTCTTGGCTGGGGGCGTCTCCCTGCACTAGGCCCTCCGCCCAGGGTCCTCCCCTCGCTCTCCCTAGCAGCTCACTGCACCTGGCTCCGGATGGCTCCAGCTCCACTCTGCCTCAGCACTGCTGCTGCTCTGCCTCCAGCTCCCTGGGCTGTGTCTCTGGCCCCTCTGGCTCTGGTTACTGCAGCTCTGCTCCCAGCACAGGTCTGCTCCCTGGGCTGCTTCTCTGGTTCTCTCTGACTCTTGCTGGCGTGCATGGGCGCCGACTCCATGGGTGCTCCGGGGCTGCAGCATCCACGGAAAAGAAATAGTGGGTGCTCAGC